>NC_043976.1:42851693-43035449 GCF_902148855.1 Sphaeramia orbicularis | reverse complement strand
ACAACAGGAAAGGAGGAAAGTAAGAAGGAAAATGGAGAGGAAAAGGAAGGCATGAAGAAAGAAGGGAAAAGTACAGTAAGAATAAATATGGAAAATGTAGAAGAGAAGGAGGTGAAAGATAGAGAAGAAAAGAAGATGGAAATGGAAAGAAGGAGGAAAGGGATAAGAAAAAATGGAATAACAAGGGAAAAGATATTGGAAGAGGAGGAAAAAAACAAGAAAAATGAGGAAAAGGGCAAGAAGGAGGTGGAATAAGCAGAAAAGGGAGGGAAGAAGAAAAGAGGAGAAAAGGTAAAGTAAATGGAAAATGGAGAGAATTAAAAGAAAGAAAGTAAAAGGAGGAAGAAGGTAGAGGGAGGAAGAGAGGAAGTGGGAAAAGGAGGAAAAAAAAAACGTAAAAGTAGAGAATCAACAAAGATGGAGGGAAAAGAAAAGTAGTTATAAATATGGAAAAGGAGGGAGAACATGATACTAAAGGAGGAGGAGTTTTGATTTAGGGGAGTGGCAATATGTTTATGGCTTTTAGGGGGAGGAGGGAGAGGAGGAAGAGGAGTGATGGAGGTGGGGTCCGTTTGAGGATACAGTGTTGTAAATAACGCTGCAGAATGAGCCAATCAGGTGACACCGCAGCGGCGCTACATCACATGTGGACACACCCACCTGATCTATGACCGCTAGGGGTGTGTATTCACAAGAATCTGGCAAAGAAGAATCAGTAAAAGGAATGAGAAAAAGAATCAGACGGAATCAAGGAAAAAAGAAGAATCAGAAAAAAATAATCATTTAAAAAATAATCAAAATTGGGGAAAAAAGAAGAATCCGAATCAAGAAAAAAGAAGAATCCGAATCAAGAAAAAAGAAGAATCAGAATCAAGAAAAAAGAATTAGAAAAAAAGAGTCATTTTAAAAAGAATCAGAATTGGGGAAAAAAGTTGAATTAAGATCAGGAAAAAAGAAGAATTAGAATCAAGAAAAAAAGAGAAATCAGGTAAAAAAGGATCATATAAAAAATAGTCAAAATCAGGAAGAAAAGAAGAATCACAAAAGAATTGGAAAAAAATTAAGAAAAATTGGAAGATGACAAATCGTAAAAAGAAGAATCAGTAAAAGGAGTGAGAAAAAGAATCAGAAGGATTATTAATAGGAACAGGTAAAAGAATCTGAAACCCGCCATGGATCGACTCTGTCTGCGTTTTCTTGGGACTTCCTGTTTCTTGGTTTGTTTCCGTTCGTCTGTTTTACATATTTCTGTTTCATTCTCATCTCTTCGTCCTGTCGTTTATTTCTGATGTAACTCCAGGTGGATTTAGCGCTGTGACGCCGTCGACAACGGGCTGATGATGTCGGACGCCGTAATCCGACCTCAGGGATGACGTGTTGTTCAGTTCGTGTTGTTTCGTTTCCAGTTTCTTTTAATAGACGACGTTTCAGAAAACAAACAATGAGTCCATTCATTAAAATAACACGAGGTGGGCGGTGGCGTTGTGTAACCGCCGTGGTTGGTGAGCGAGCAGCGTCGTGAACAGGAAGGAGGGTGAGAGCTGCAGGAAGTGGGTGGGATGCCAGAGAGGGAGTCCCTCTGATGGGCGAGAGACACTGACTCTACGTTAGAGAGAGAGAGGGAGGAAGAGGGGGAGGGGGACGCCACCTGTTCAGGACATGAGAGGTTTTCATTGGACGGAGTCGTGACGAGTCCATCACACCTCCGTCATGACAGGGATGAAAGATACTGCCCCCTCCTGCAGAAAGCTGTCAATCACACAAAGCCACACCCCATTTAGTATGGTCAGCTGAATAGAAACAAGGTGATGTCATGAAATCTCCCAGAATCCTTTAATAGACGTTTATCAGAGACTGAGTGTTCAGTTTGGTCTCATTGGCTGATGTATAGAGGGGGCGGGGCTTATATACTACTATATACATACGATTTAATCCTGGTATTTTCAGCGTCCTTCACCTCCACCTTCTTCTTCTCGTCCATGTCGTGTATGAATCATCTCCTGTTTATTAACCCTTTAAAGTCTAACCTGAAAATGGTCCGTCTGGACCTTTTCTTCTTATTTCAACTATAAAAAGGTTAAAAATATACTGTCAATAGTCACTTTTCCATTGGACATCTGCGCAAAACTTTATATTTACGAAATGTAGAAAAAACTGTGGTGTGTAATGTCGCTTTTTTCAATAAATAACAAATGCAATGATTTTGGTTTTTTATTATCGCAGATGTCAGGAGAAGTCATTCCATAAACATGGTGGTGAATGTAAATATCTGTTGGGTTTTTTTTGGATCAATTTTTTATTTATTTTCATTGTGTATCTCCAAAAGTACAATACAAAAAAGAAATAAATTCACATTTTATGATATCCTCCTGAGACCCAGAAATGCATTTGTGTCCTCTGTAGTGGACAAGAGTGTCACAGCTTTACTTTAAAATAAAAAAAAAAAGCATAATGTCCACTAAAAAGGACATTATATAAAAAATAAATAAATGTATTTGAAAAAAACTGTTGCATTATTCTGTTTCTAATTAAGGCAATTATTTAATGTAAAATGGCAAAAATATTTACTTACTGGGTGTCAGGAGGATATAAGATTTTGTGACACACAAAGACAAAGTATGCTGTCGTCGGATTAAAGAGCCAAGTGTGAAGGGTTTCCGTGGAAACGTCCCAACAGCAGCGACGTCCCCTCGAGGCCCGTTCAACTTTCATCTCATCTAATATTTCCATTTGCATAAGTTCACCACTCATCTGTAAGAGTCCATGTGATTGTCTCCTCTTCAGAGTCGGCTTCATTTCTTTCAGATCCGATCCCTGTTTTGGATCTGCTCTGGGGGGCGTGGCCACATCTGACTGACCTCTGACCCCAACACTTTAAATGAAAGTGAGTGAACATTACATCAGCAGAGTGAGGGTTTGACTGAGCACAAATCAGCAGCTGTTCTCTGGGTTCAGACTGGCAGGAGGAAGAGGGGCTGATGGGAAATGGAGTTCATCAACAACTGAACGTTTGGATTTCCCACTGTACACTGTAAAAAAAAAAAAAAAAAAAAAAAAAACTGGAAAAAACGGTGATATTCCGGCAGCAGGGATGCCGAAAAAAATACTGTAAAATAACGGAAAATAACCATCTCATAAAAATACAGAAATTTTCCATAATTAAAATACAGCTTTTGCCCTAACTTTACATGAGATTTTGCTTTTTTTTTTTTTTCTTTTTAAAGTTTAATCAAGAATAGTTTCATGTATCCATACAATCAAATTCCCTATAAATATATATATAAATAGAATTTAAGTGAGACTCAGTTGTCCAATCCACTGATAAAACTGTATTTGGACAGTTTATCAGTGCTTATACATGTTATACATTCACAAAAATACATTTATACAACATTTTTGTTGTGAAACCTCCTGTAATTACACAAGATATTTGTCAATTAACAAACAAGTCTGGTTCAACTGACAGAACAAATACTTCTTTAACGGTTAATTGTCAGTAATTTGATCTCATTTTATTTATTTATTTATTTATTTTACAGTATTAAGCTTTAAATTAACAGTTTAATCTCATAAATAGAAAAGAAATATCTGTGAAATTATGATACATTTGCAAATGTATTTTAACTGTTTTTTTCTGTGAAAAAAGAAAAAAATTGTTTTAAAAAATTGAAATTTTTTGGTTATTCACAGTTACAGTTTTTTCATGTTATTTTACATTTGACATGTAAAATCACAGTCTATTTTTGTTGTTTCATTGATATTTTCCTGTATCTTAAAAATACAGGAAAAATCTGTAAAACAAACAGTGAAAATTCTGTTAAATTACAGATTTTTTTTTTACAATGTAGGAGGAAAATGTGAAGAAGACAGATTCGTGTCAGGGTTTTTTTTTTTACTCTGACTCATTAATTTCAGGGCTTTTTTGTGAGATTGCTGTTTTTAAGAGAATAAGAATATGTTAAACTACAAACAGATAATTGGTGATGTTACGGATTCTTGGGGAATACAGTAAAAAAAAAACTTCTTTATTCACCAAGGTTATTATCGTTAACGAAACTAAAGAAATGACGAAAACTAGAATTGAAAAACATTTTCGTGAACTGAAATAAATAAAAACTATAATTAAAAGAAAAAACATAACTAACTGAAACTGTATTGTGTGTTTACAAAACTAACTAAAACGGAAAAATATTATGGATAAAATTCCCTTTGTTTTCGTTTTCGTCAATGTCGGATTGAGCAATTTTACAGCACTTCGTGGTCCGTCACTTCTTGTCACTTGTCGTTTAGAGTCATCTTCTCATTCCCACTCTGGAAACATGGAGACTAAAGTTGGGAGAAAGCAGCAGAGTCCTGCCTGGGATTTATTTGAATGCGACGACAGAGAAGAAGAGAAAAGATATAAAAAAAACTAAACTAAAAATAAGCATTTAGAAAAAACAAAAACTAATAAAAACTATCAAACCTGCTCTAAAAACTAATTAAAACTAGCTGAATTAGAAAAATAAAAGTCAGAACGAAATTAAACTACACTATAGATAAAAATCCAAAACTATTATAACCTTGTTAATTACTCATTGCGTTGACAGTAATTCAGTAAAAGGTGAAGCGTCTTTGTGGAAACGTGTCCCGGAACTGGTGTGAATTCAGATGGTTTCCTGTTGGTTGGTTTCGTGTCGGTTTGTTTCCTGTTGGTTTGTTTCGTGTCCATGTGAGTCCGAGTGTGTAGGCGTCCATATGTGAACGTGTGACGATGCCATGGGAACAGACATATGGTGACCATCATGTGCCAGAAAAAGGTGAACCCGATGGGTATCAGATGGTAAAACAAATTAAAAGACTGGTGAAATCAGACAAAAAAATGGTAAAAGCCAACAAAAAGACGGTAACATACAACAAAAACCTGGTAAAATCAGACCAACAGACGGTAAAACCAGAGGAAATTTACTAAAAGCAAATGAAAAGATGGTAAACCCAATTAAAAAAGGGTAGATATCAGGGTTCTCACTAGCGTCACTGAATGCCAGGGACAGTGTTGGGGCCCCGACACTGTCCCTGGGGGGCCCCGACGCTGAGATTTGACCCGCGACGCTGTCTTTCAACCAGCGTAGTGGTGTGTTTTTGTGTGTGTGTGTGTGTGATCGTCCAGCGTAATGACAACGAGATTTGAAAAAATATATTCCTTTGTCTTGGCGCAAAGCGCTGCAGACAGGAAATGAGAACAATATAATCAACACCCCTTTGTCTGCCTTGGTATTGTCTGACGCCCACCCAACAACATCGCTTGCCTTACACTCATTCAAAACTTTCTGGGGGAGGATGCCCCGGACTCCCCTACAAAACTCACACCATGGTGCCCCTACACTGTGAAAAAATCCTAGTGAGAACCCTGGATGTTTTTATGTTTTTTAATAGAAATTTATTGGCAAACACTGGAACATAGAAATAAAAACGGATTAGCTATTAGCTTTTTCTGCACAGATCTGATATGAAGTAAAATATACTGAAAGTGAAAGTAAAATGTCGTTCATCATCTCCAACCTCTGCTGGTGTTCTGGAGGTGTAGTGCACATTTCGGCCTGTAGGAGTCACTGCTTTGGCTTTTTCCAGATGTTCCCTCAAAGTCCTGAAGTGGCTTTGACCTTCAGATGCCTCCGGCTGAACAGTTTGTGTGTTTTGCGTGTCTTTGTGTGTTTGTGCGTCTGTTTGTGTCCAGTCGGGTAGAATCCGACACCAGGATTCAGCAGAGCAGAGGTAAAGAGCAGCTGCATGGATTTAGGAACAATAATCCATTTTGCTGCAATGCCACTGCAATGCAACACCCCTTTGTCTGTACAGGGATGCTCCCCCAGCGAAAGAGAGAGAGAGAGAGAGAGGGAGAGAGGGAGTGGAGATGGACAGATATATATGTGGGGGGGTGGGGAGTTGGGTCTCACCTCCCATCAGGACGTAAATGATGGAGAAGAAGGAAAAGACGTTTCTCATCTGAACCTCTGCTGGTTGTTTGTACATTAGGGTAATTCTAAGTGATGTGATGCAGCGTTCACCTCGTTTGACCTCCTCCACCGTCTGGGTTTGATTCTCCTCACCTTCACCTGAGATGATCGATCTCATCTCAACATTATTAATTACTAAAATATGGTCAAACACGCCAAAAACTAAGTGAAACCATATTACAAAAAGCGATAAAACTGTAGGAAATATTCTGAAATCCAGACTAAAACTCTGTAAAATCGGGTTATAAAAGGTAGTAAAACATAGCGAAAAGATAATGAAATCAGCCAGAAAAATGGTAAAACCTGAGTAAATTTACTAAAGCAAAACAAAAAGATTGGAAAAACCAACAAAACAATGGGAAAACCCAATGAAACGATAGTAAAATCAGCCAGAAAAATGGTAAAACCTGAGTAAATTTACTAAAGCAAAACAAAAAGATTGGAAAAACCAACAAAACAATGGGAAAACCCAATGAAACGATAGTAAAATCAGACAGAAAAATGGTAAAACCTGAGTAAATTTACTAAAGACCAATGAAAAGATGATAAAACACAACTAACACAGTAAAATCATGTTACACAAAATGGTAAAACATGAGTAAATATAGTAAAACCTGATGAAAAGATTTGAAAAAACAACCAAAACATTGTAAAACCCAATTAAAAGATAGGAAAATCACACAGAATGATGGTAAAACCTGAGTAAATATACTAAAACCTAACAAAAAGATTGGAAAAACCAACAAAAAGATGGTAAAACCCAATGAAAAGGTGGTAAAATCAGACAGAAAAATGGTAAAAGCTGAGTAAATTTACTAAAGACCAATGGAAAGATGGTAAAACACAACTAAAACTTAGCAAAACCATGTTACACAAAGTAGTAAAACATGAGTAAATATACTAAAACCTGATGAAAAGATTGGAAAAACTAACAAAAACGTGGTAAAACCCAATGTAAAGACAGTAAAACCACACCGAAAAATGGTAAAACCTGAGTAAATATACTAAAACCTAATGGAAAGATGGTAAAATAGAACGTAAACAGTTAGCATATGTAAGTGACAAAACCATGGATGGATGAAGAGTAGCCCAAACTAATGTCAGACAAAGACTTTGGAAAAAAAACAAACGTAAAATGGTCAAATTAGAGTAAAATATTGTAAAACAAAACTAAAACTGACCAAAACCAGATTAGAAAAGGTTTTAAAACAACAGTAAATAAACTCCAGCCCAAGGTGAAGACAGTGAAACTGAATTCTAAACTTCGCTCTAAAACTCCCATCAGGATGTGAACGGCGTCGGAGGACAAGCTTGTGTTTTTTTTTTATCGTACCCTCTGCTGGTTTGTTTGTACGTCTGTGTAACTGATGCGATGCAGCGTTCACCTCCTCCACCGTCTGGGTTTATGGTCTCCACCTTCACCTGAGATGATAAATCTGATCTCGACATGATTTATTACAAATGTAAGGGTGAAAGCGATCCCCCCGACCTGTCAGCCAATCAGAGAGCAGGGATCCCGGGTCTAACTCGGATCGGTCTGGATAACGTCGAGTATCTAAAAATGTCTGGGTGTCGAAGATGAGCTTTCAGTCTGGACGTGGTGTTCAGACCAAACATGAAGCCACAGGAGGACTGAAAGGAGTCACATTTAGGGTTTTTTTTCAATGGAATTCTTCATTTTCCAACATTTCCCTGTGGTCTGCATAAACTGTAAACCAGGGCTGTCAAACATGCGTCCCGGAGGCCAAATGCGTCCGGCCAAAGGTTCTAATCTGGCCGCTGGGATGAATTTACAAAGAGTAAAAATTCCACTGTCAAGGCTGTGGAACTCATTTTAGTGTCGGTTCCACATACAGACCAATCTGATCTACAGTCAAATAATAACAGCAGAAGAACCCACAAAAAAGAATGACTGCAGATTTACTACTGGGTTTGATGTGAAAAAAAAACAAACATTATGTCTATAAATAATGACAACTTCAAGTTTTTGGCTTTGTTTTAGTGCAAAAAATAACATTAAATTATGAAAATATTTAGATTTACAAACTATCCTGTAACAATAAAATGTCAATAACCCAGTGTTTTTCAACCTTGGGGTTGGGACCCCACGTAGGGTTGCCTGAAATTTCTAGTAACTGATAAAAAATTAGAACTTACTAATAAAAATTTACATTATTTAGCCTAAATGTTGCCTAAAATTAACGTTTATTTACAACATATTATAGCAAACTATTACATGATCAAAAACAAATTAATTTTAGCCCAAAAAAAAAGTCTCCATTTTGAATGTCTGAGGTCGCCTGAAATTTGTGACATTCAAATGGGGTCAGGAGTCAAAAAAGGCTGGAAACCACTGGAATAACCTGAACAAATGTGCCCAACCTGAAATGTCTGTATTAAATTCAGTCCAGTTTGAACTCTTTTCTTCCTGTTCCTCAGTGTTTAGTGTCTTTGTAGATCTGATCCAGAATGCACATGGACTAATGAGAAGTGGAGGCAGAAGACTGGTAAAATTGCACTGATTTTTCTTAAGAAATTTCAGTTTTTTCAGGTTATTCACATCTTTTTTGTTTGGATAATTTATAAAAGTAAGTATTTTCATAATTTAATGGGTTTTTTACTAAAACATAGACAAAAATTGTCAGTTGTCATTATTTCTCGGTTATTCTGTTCTTATTTGACTGGGTCAGTCCACTGCAGGTCAAATCAGACTGAATGTGGAACCTGAAAGAACAGGCGTTTGAGAACCCTGCTGTAAATGCTCTGCTTGGGTCTGAAGTCTTCATTCACTAATCAGAACCAACGACCGTCAGATTGGATCGAGTAACAAACTCATACGTTCAGGTCGTTCTTTAGTTTGACTTTTGTCCAGTCGTTGTTTTTCGTCCCGTCTCGTTGAATCCGCTGAACACTTGTTTCTTTTTCTGTTTCTTATCATTTCAGCTTCATGGACCGATCATCATGAGACTCCGCCTCTTGCTCCTCCCCTCCCTCCGGTCTAAGCTCCACCCCCCACCCCGCCACTGCTGCTCGTCATCCCCGATAACCAATGGGGTCGCGTCGCGGAGACGCTTCAGCACAGAAGGCTCCGCCCCTCGGCCTGTGATTGGTCCAGACTCGGTGGAGGTGTTGGGTTACTCGTACCCCCGCGATGACTTCACCAACGTGACGCCGAAGATCTTAGAAAAAGTCGGGCGCAACCTCCACAATCAATCCCATCATCCTCTGTGGCTGATCAAGGAGCGAATCAAAGCTCACTTCTACAGGTACGAGTGTTTCCATGGAAACGTGACCATGTGTCTTTGAGTACTTAGAAAAGCGCCAAATAAAAGCAATGTATTATTATTATTATTATTATTATTATTATTATTATCATTATTATTATTATTATTATTATTATTATTATTATTATTATTATTATTATTATTATTATTATTACCTCCACCAAGGAGGTTATGTTTTCATCGGGGTTTGTTTATTTGTTTGTTTGTCTGTCTGTTTGTCTGTTAACAACATAACTCAAAATGTTATGGACAGATTTGTATGAAATTTTCAGGAAATGTTGATACTGGAACAAGGAACAAATGATTAAATTTTAGTGGTGATTGGGGGGGGGGGCGGTGGTCTGCCTTGGTGGAGGTCTGCGCTCTCCAAGTGCTTTTTTGGTTTCTATTTTTTTGTTAAATCAGTAGAAATGGTCATAATGAAAGTGAAACCTTGTATCTTTAGCCCCTTTTCCGCATCACTTCTGTTACAGTAATATTCCATCTTTATTCCAGAACGACGTCTGTAAATGAAATGGTGGGTCATTTAGTCCCACCTCTGTGACACCTCTAGAGGTAGGAACAGAACCCTGACAAAGGTGGGATTAGGATTCTGGAATACTCTGAAAAAGGAACGAGAATCGGATTTGTGCCGTTCAAACCGTCTTTAACAATATTCTGCCTCAACTTATGATTTCTACATGTGCATTACAGATCAGATCTACCAAGGCACAACACAGGCTGAATAATGTTAAAATTGCACTTATTTTTCTTCAGACATTTCAGGTTGTTCATATTTGTTCAGGTTATTGACGTTTTCTTATTAAAGGATATCAGAGTTTAATGTTCTTTGCAGTAAATCAAAGTGAAAAAAATTGGTGTTGCCATTATTTATAGGCATTATATCATATTATTGTTTTCACATTAAACCAAGAAGAAAATTTGGAGTCATTACTTTTAGGTTATTATTCTGTTATTTTCCAGTTTGACGCCCTTGACTGTTAATATCTTCTGCACTTTGCAAATTCATCCCACAGGCCGCATTGGAACCTTTGGCGGGCCGCATTTGGCCGCCGGACCGCATGTTTGAGACCCCTGATTTAGAACATGCACTGTAAAAAAACGGTATTATTTCAGCAGCAGGGGTGCCGAAAAAATACTGTTAAATAATGTAAAATAACCATCTCACAAAAATACGGTAATTTTCCATAATTAAAATACAGTTTTTTGCCCTAATTTTACGTGAGATTTTGCATATTTTTTTGACTTTTAATGTTTAATAAAGAATATTTTCATGTATTAAAACAATCAAATTATCTATAAATATAAATAATTTTCAATGAGACTCAGTTGTTCAATCCACTGATAAAAACTGTATTTTGACAGTTTATCAGCGCTTATACATGTTATACATTCACAAAAATACATTTATTCAACATTTTTGTTGTGAAACATCAAGATATTTGTCAATTAACAAACAAGTCATGTTAAACTGACAGAACAAATACTTCTTTTACGGTTAATTATCAGTAATTTTCTCTTGTTTTATTTTATTTTATTTTTTTACAGTATTAAACTTTAAATAAACAGTTTAATCTCATAAATAGAAAAGAAATATTTGTGAAATTATGACACATTTGCAAATATATTTTAACTGTATTTTTCTGTGAAAAAAGAAAATATTTCTTTTAAAAAACGGAAATTTTATGGTTATTCACAGTTACAGTTTTTTCATGTTATCTTACATTTGACATGTAAAATCAGTCTTTTTTTGTCATTTCATTGATATTTTCCTGTATCTTAAAAATACAGGAAAAATCTGTAAAGTAAACAGTGAAAATTCTGTTAAATTACAGATTTTTTTTACAGTGTGAAGTCCAAAGTGTGCATAATCTGCTCACCTGGACCCTGGAGGGTTAATATGGACGTGTCGGTGGACTGATCCTCAGTCTGTGAATCCGTCGTCCACATCCTGCGTCCGACGCGTCCTCCTGTCACTGTTTCTCTGCAGACTCACCACTTTCAGGCTCCGTGTAAAACTTTGCTGCATTGAACTCGGCACAAACCCCTCCTCCTCATTCGGAGGCGATAACACACACACACTCTGAGCGCCACACCGCCGTCGCATTAATGCCGCATTAATAAGTCATTAAGGAGTCGCTGAGTGTGTTGTCTGACAGTGGTTTATGACTCTGCCATTTCACAGGTCACGAACTTTACTCTTTAGAAAAGCCTGCGTTCTCTGATCGCAGCTCGGACGACACCTGAGGCCTGCTGGGTAATATATTTATACGCCACGGAAATGCCGCGGCCTCCGTCTGCGGTGCTTTAACTCTGAGGTCTGGTTGGTTTATTTGTGTTGTTGTGGACCAAGGTTAGTATCGTGAACGAAAACTAACAAAATGACAAAAACTAGAATTGAAAAAACATTTTTGTTAAGTGAAATAAATAAAAACTAGAATTAAACAAGTGTTCAGAGAAGGCAAACCCCCGCTAAGCACCCCAAACAGTGTGCATGTGTGGATGGACTATTTCTTTTTAAACTATGGATGTGCAAAACAAATTTCATAATGATATTTCACAAATTGCATTTTTTATGATTTTTTTGAAAATGGTGCATAAAAAATAAAAGTCAACAGAGCTTAACGGAAGAGAAATGGAGTGGAACGATATAGGCCTAGGCCCTGGGACCAACCCATTAAATTTTGGGCCAAGTAGGCCAAAGTTCAAGGTCACAGCAAGGTCACAACATCTACAATTTTCCTATCTGTCATCATTGAGCAATTTTTGAAAATTCATAAAAAATTCAAAACAACTCCAATTAGCCTCCAATCTGATCCACCTGTAGCTTAGAACAATATCTTGTATCTGGCACAAAATTGTCCACATCCACTGTGGAATGTGGACTCTGTGGACATTTACATTTAACATTGAAAATCCCATTTACCACACAGTTTTCATTTTAACTCAACAAGTATTGATTGGAATTGAATATAATTTGGCATACACATGACTGGTACCAAGCTTCAACTTTGTCATTCCTCTCCATTTCTCTTCTGTTACGCTCTGTTGACTTTTGTTATTTTTTATGCACCATTTTCAAAAAAATCATAAAAAGTGCAATTCGTGAAATATCATGAAATTTGTTTTGCACATCCAGAGTTTAGAAGAAATAGTCGATCCGCACATGCACACCGTCTGGGGTGCTTGGCGGAGGTTTGCGTTCTCTGAACACTTGTTCATTTTAGGTTTTTTCGTGGCAGTTGGGACTCGGTGGTCGTGGTCTGAATGTTCCGTCCTTCTGTCCTCGCCGTTTAAACAACAGGAACCTTTTCGTGAACCCGTGTATGACCCGTTTCCTTCCAATCCTCCACAGTTCGTACATGGGCCGATGGGGGAACCCGCTGTTCTCCGTCCACGACAACCTGAGCCCGGTCGTCACCGTGGAGCAGAACTTCGACAGGTCAGAAGATCCCATCAATTCAGTATCGATTAGTTATTGATTAGAGAGGAGACGAGGAGTTCATCTGAGCAGAACCTGAAGGACTTCATCAAATGCAGATCACACACGACTTTTACTGGATTAGTGTTGAATTTGTTGATATTTTTATTTAATAATCAACTAAATGAGCAGAAGGTTTAATTTCACAACAGACTGAAAAGAATTAGATGCATTTTGTAATAGATAGATAGATAGATACTTTATTCATCCCACAGGGAAATTTACAAGTACAAAATATTTGTACATTTTTTGGGAGAATATCGCAGCATTAAGTGAAATTCTGAGTTCTGATTGGATGAAATTCGAGGTCATGTGATCAGAACATCATCATCGTCTCCATCTGATGTCTTTTAGATCTAGAAAGACATTTTAATCCTGACAGATTTCACGCAAAAGGAGGTGTCAGTGAATCTGATTGGTCTGCTTGATTTGATTGACAGCTTACTGATCCCGCCCACCCACCCCAGCAGGAAGAAGGGCGACAACTACTACCTGAACAGGTGATGCCTTCATCCAACCACGTTTAAAAACACTGCAATTTGTAAAAAAAAAAAAAAAAAGGAAAATAATAGTAATTCTTTTTCTTTTTTTTTTTAATTAAAAAAACAAAAAAACACTGCAGTTCATTCTTCACCTGTTGCTGAATGTCTTCCCTTGGTCGTTTCCAGGGCAACGATGCTCCGGGCTCATACCTCCGCCCACCAATCAGACCTGGTCCGATCTGGGCTCGACGCCTTCCTATTGGCCGGAGATGTTTATAGGCGGGACGAGATCGATGCCAGTCACTACCCGGTTTTCCACCAGATGGAGGGAGTCCGACTCTTCTCCAACCACGAGGTTCGAGGCTGTTCAAAGGATTCTGTCGATGCTCAGATCTGACCGTTTCTAAAAGAGTTCTGGTGTTCATCATGTTTTATTTTTGAATCTCTCAGTTCTTTCATTTCAGTTTTTATTTCTGTTGAGTTGAATTTACTACTTTGGGTTCAGCGATTCTTTAGTTTTAGTTTGAGGTTTTCAGATGACCCATGAAAGTCGATGAAACGACTCGGTAGACCCGGCTTCATTTGTGACTCAGTTCATTTGGGGACTTTGTTCATTTAGGGACTTTATTCGTATGGGGACTCGGTTCAATCGCAGACTCGGTTTGATTGGGGACTCAGTTTGATCAGGGACTCAGTTTGTTCGGGGACCTGTTTCAACTAGGGACTCGGTTTGATCGGGGAGTCGGTTCAGTCAGGGACTCTGTTTGGGGAGCTGGTTCGATTTAGAACTCTGTTTGTTTGGCGACTTGGTTCAGTTTGGGACTTACTTTGATTTGGGACTTGTTTCGATTGGGACTCAGTCCATTTGGAAATTCGGTTCATTTGGGGACTCTGTTTGGGGACCTGGTACAATTTGGAACTTGGTTCATTTGGGAACTTGGTTAAATTTGGGACTCTGTTTGTTTTGGGACTTGGTTCAGTTTGGGACTCGGTTTGTTTGGGGGCTTGGTTTGATTGGGACTTGGTCCATTTAGCAACTCGGTTCGATCGGGGTCTCGGTTCATTTGGGGACTCTGTTTGGGGACCTGGTTCAGTTTGGAACTTGGTTTGTTTGGGGGCTTGTTTCAATTGGGACTCGGTCCATTTGGCAATTCAGTTTGATCGGGGACTCTGTTTGGGGACCTGGTTCAGTTTGGGACTCAGTTTGTTTGGGGGATTGGTTCGATTGGGACTTGGTCCATTTGGCAACTCGGTTCGATCGGGGACTCGGTTCATTTGGGGACTCTGTTCAAGTGGGGACTCTGTTTGGGGACCTGGTTCCTTTGGGAACTTGGTTCAATTTGGGACTCACTTTGTTTGGGGACTTGGTTCAGTTTGGGACTCAGTCCATTTGGCAGCTCGGTTTGATGGGGGACTCAGTTTTTTAGGGGTCTCGGTTCATTTGGAGAATTGATTTGATTGGGGACTTGGTTTGCTTTCTGTTAGATTGGGGAACCGGTTTGATCGGTACTTGGTTCGACTGGGACTTGATTACTTTGGGGACCTCTTTATAAAGGTGACAAATTACAACAAATCAAAATAAAGAAACAGAAAATAACATCAGTATCAGCCAAGAATGTGTACCACATGTACGGCATTAATAGAAACCCTGGTTCTGGTTCTGGTTCTGACAGTGTCTCCTGGGTCTCAGTTGTTTTCTCAGGTCAAGGATGGACACCAGTTGTCCCTGTTTGAGTCGGGAGGTCGACGGACGCCTCAGAAACAGGAAACGCACACTCTGGAGGCGGTCAAACTGGTGGAGTTCAACCTCAAACAGACGCTGACGCGACTCATCACCAACTTGTTCGGAGGTGAGACCATGGCAACGGGGGCGGAGTCAGCGTTAACCGATGGATTAGAGAACGAGATAATAGATGTTAAAAATGAGGATTTAGGAAAAGACGTAACTAGAATAAAGGTGAACTTGAACTGTAGAGAGAAAAAAAATGTGTGATGTGAGTTTTAAAAAATAATTTTAAATTGTCATTTTAGCGTTTATAAAAAAATATCTGTGAAGAAAAGATGCCAATGTATTGGACTGCAGAGGTATGAAGTGAGTTTAATGCCAGTCAAGGCCAATTTTACGATGAGAACCAGAAAGAGACAACTGTCAGAGTCAAAGAAAAGAAGTGATCAAAATAGAACCCATTGTTTTTTCCACTGGAGTCAGTAAATAAATATGAAGAATGGAGTTGGACGGTAAATGTCAGCGTTTCTTCCACACAGGTGAGTTTGATTCGGAGGTTGATGAAGGTAGACCGTTATTATGGGATGTTCTTATCTTTGCTAAGTTGCCATTTGTTGATCCACGGTTCAGACTAAACTGTGACAGGTCTGACCTTGTTTGTTGGATTCAAACAGATCTTTAGTTCAGCTACTGACGACACCAACCAACAGAAAACAGGAGATTAGTGGATTTACTGTGGCTGTTTTCAGTCTAAAAACAGAGCTAAGCTAACAGGGCTAAGCTAACAGAGCTAAGCTAACAGAGCTATAATGTAAACTATCAGCTGAAGATTCAAAAAGACAAAACCAGGTGAACTGAGCTGAAAAACTTCACCAAATCCAGGAGGGTTTTTATATTTATATATTTATTTATTTCTTGCTTGAAAGCATCGACTGATTCAGATCCAAACTAAGCTTCTTCTTCCTCCTCCTCTTCCTCTTCCTCCTTCTCCTCCTCCTCTTCTTCTTCCTCCTCTTCTTCCTCCTCCTCCTCCTCTTCCTCCTCCTCTACCTCCTCCTCTTCCTCTTCGTCTTCAGACTTGGAGGTCAGATGGGTCGACTGTTACTTCCCCTTCACTCATCCCTCCTTCGAGATGGAGGTGCGTTTCCATGGCGACTGGTTGGAGGTTCTGGGCTGTGGAGTGATGGAGCAGGAGCTGCTGAACTCTGGTCAGAACACACACATACACTTGACATACTTAGAACATACACAGAACATACTTACAACATACATGAGGGTTTGAGCAGCTGACTCGATGCATGGTCATGTATGTTGAAGTTACACATATGATCATTATGAACATCAGGATGAACCATCAAGACTCTAAGAGATGTTTAATATGACATTTTACATCAGACAAAGTAAACAAATAGGGTTTGAAGTAAAAAAAGAGACAAAAACAGGTAAAAGTACTGTTTGCTGTTTATTTCACTCATACAACAGCAGCTACAAAAAAAAATAAATATAAGCGTAAGTTTGTATGATCCAACTCGTGGTCCACAGACTGTGGCTCATTATCACCTGGACTTAAATTATTACACATTTTGCTTTTTTTACTGCTTTGCACATTCTTGTCATTCTCTGGATGAGCTTCATGAGGTAGTCACCTGACATGTTTTCCAAAAGTCTGAAGGAGTTCCCAGAGATGCTGAGCACTGGTTGGACATCTGAGGTCCATCTAATGTCATTTAAATGAGAAGGGGAGTCCAAACTTTGGACTGGTAGTGTACATACCACAGGCGGTTTCTGTCCGACTGCAGTGGAAGCTCACCTTCCCCTAAATGACTCAAATTAAATGGTCAAATCTGTTCAGTTGTGTTGACTTTTTATTGACTCCAAATGTGTTAGAACACGTTCATCTCACAGACGAGTTCGTTTAGAATCAGCTTTATCACAAATCAGTGGACTCGATGTTGTTCACTTCTCCTCCATTCCCGTTGCGCTGTTTTCTCATACGATCTATCATCAATGCATTTGCCCGTAGACGCTCAGCATCTCTGGGGGTGAATGGAGCTGTGGGCGGAGCTCAGCCGGGCCGGATGCTGAGCTTCCACGTGCTGATTGGAGGATCAGTCGAAAGGCTGAATCCTGTTTGACTGACAGCTATTTTCAGATCTCCTCCTTCACTGACACAGTTCAGTCTAATACACAGTTTAATAATGCACATCCTTCTGTGAAATCAAGAGAGAAACTACTATGAAATTACTTGTTCATTCCTTGCACTGTAAATAAAACACACTCATTGTACTTCCTTGTTTCAATTTAACATAATTTCAACGTTTTCTTGTTTCAGTTTCATAATTTAATCATTTCTTGTTCAAGTTTAATATCGTTTTGTGGATAGTTAAATCAGTGATACTGTTGGCAAGGTTGGAGTGAACTAGCTGTCTAGCAAGGTGCGCATGATGGCAGACAATGCTAATGTTGTCGACCTGATTTTGACAAAGCCATTTGATAGTCTTCCTTACGAGGAGAAACTTCGAATTAAACAGCAGGGCAGATCAACACCTGACATTCACCTGGTGCAAAAAGTAGGAAAAGCTACAGGTCCTTTCAACACTCCTGGTATGGTAAAGTTAGCTGGCCAATGAGCTTCCCCTCTGAAAGACGAGCAGCCGCCACTGGTACATACATACATGTACATACACATACATATATACACCATATATGCCTTCAGCTATACTCGTATATCATAATGTTTGTTACATCAGTGTATATTATACCATCAAAACACAATTATACCAACAATAACATGATTCTTATTACTAGCACCACCACATGTAACAGCTTATTATTATATTAATAATATATAATATCTGTATAGTTACTTTTCTATTCATTAATAATAACAATAATAACAATAATAATAATAATAATAATAATCTGAGATGAAATGGAGTTGTTGGATGGAACTGATCTTGGGGCTAAAAACACTGCCTTAGAGGTTGTCGTTTTCTTGGAAATGCAGATATTTTTCTAAGTATCGTCCATCCAGGGACTCTTCCACTGATAGTAAATCTCTGAACGGAGGCAGTGTCAGTTCAATATCCAATCAAAATGCACAATTAAATGCTGTCAAAACAAACACCCATTGATCTGTTGACCATTTAGACGTCGCAGAGGCCAACAGACGGGTTTAACACCGCTGCCGTCGTTAAATCAGCGAACACCGTAGGAAAAAAGATGTCGACGCGAAGCCCGTTCGTGGTCTCTCGGCCTGGGCTAAGTGGCTCCAAGCTCTGCCTTAAACGTCGCTGTATCTGCGCTCCACTTCACCGCCGCTTGTTTCGATCAATAATAGATGCTTTGAAACACAGAGAGCGGCCGATCAAACCGCCGCCGCCGCTCGCAGACAGGGGTGTGTTAATTGACTGAGTTCAGGATGTGACATAACAAGACCTGCTGTTACAGCTGATGTCCAAGACGAAGATGTAAACGCCTGCACCTGCATGTATGCATGTATATATGATGGAGAAGAAAGAGGACAGGGTGGAAAAGCAAGGGATGGATGGATGGACGGACGGACAGATGGATGGATGTTTGGACAAATGATGGATGGATGGATGGACAAACTGATGAAAGGTGGATGGATGGACAAATGAACATTGGATAGACGGATGGACAGACAGATAGATGAATGGACAAATGGACATTGGACGGATGGACAGATGGACAGGTGAAGTGTCTGTAATGGATCAGAGTCCAGGTTTATCTGACGACTTGCTTTTTATTAAACTTCTATTTCCTTGTTTCATTTTTGAGCTTTTACAACACAAACACTTCGAACATCACGTCAGCTGGACTAAATGAGATAAAAACAACAAAAAAAAGATAAAAATAACAGAAAATACCAAATCATTAAGCACAAAAAGAACACTGAAGACAAAATAAAAACGAAGAAGAACTAACGAGTGAAACAAAAACAGCGGAAAAGATAGAAAACAAAAAAAGACTCCAGATGAAAATAAAACAGACGTTAAAGAACCGACACGATGAAGACGACATGGACACGAGGATGATGATGCTGATGTTTGTTCCATCTTTGTCTGAACTGAAATGACCTTCATCTGACCAAGGTTATAATCGTTAACGAGAACTAAGGAAATGACGAAAACTAGAATTGTAAAAACATTTTCGTTAACTGAAATAAATAAAAACTATAATTAAAGGGAAAAAATGATAACTAACTGAAACTGTATTGTGTGTTTACAAAACTAACTAAAACATATAAAAATTATGGATAAAATTCCCTTCATTTTTGTATTTGTCAATGTCGGATTGATACCAAAGCGATTTATTTCCCTCTCAGTTTTCTGTGCTGTCACCATACAACACTTTTTGGTCGGTCACTTGTGTTCACTTTTGGTTTCCAGTCGTCTTCTGGTCCCCACTCTACCTGGAAACATGGAGACTAAAGTTGGGAGAAAGCAGCAGAGTCCTGTCTGGGATTTATTTGAATACGACGACAGAGAAGAAGAGAAAAGAGACGACTGAACTAAAACTAAGCATTTCCAAAAAAATGAAAACTAATAAAAACTAGCAAACCTGCTCTAAAAATGAATTAAAACTAACTGAATTAGAGAAAAAAAAGTCAAAACTAAATAAAACTAAACTAGAATGAAAAATCCAAAACTATTAGAACCTTGCCTCTGACCTCTGACCTTTGACCTCTGCTGAGGGTAGTTTCTGCAGACCAACCCTCCTCTCCTTCAACTCCGATTGCGTTCGTTGTCAACTGATATTTTTAAAGCGATGAACTGAGATAAAAAATGAACATGTGTTTTAACAACGAGCACGAAAATAATTAACGGACGATGAAAATAACGACGGGGTGGCGGTCTCGGCGGCAGGAAAACACCTTTAGCTGTAATTAAAGCAGATCACAGGTGACACAAACGTTGGCATAAAGTGAAAATACAGCGTCTGGTGGGCTGTGAAACGTCCACGTGAACAGAATGAAGTTGTGTTTTTCTGAATGGGCGTCCATCTGCTCGCTGCTCCAAACATCAGTATGAGGACGGCGCTCGCTCCTCGCTGCATGTGCACACCCTTACGTCAAATTAAAGTCATGACGGTGACAGTTTGTGAAACCTGAGAGAGGGGAGGGGTGTGTGTGTGGGGGGAGTGGGCGGGGCCTAACGGCGGGCGCTGCAGCAACACTCCCGACAGTCCGTCCATTCACTGCAGGAGAAGAATCCTGACGTCGACTTTCATTCACTTTATGGAGACGGTCCATGTGTGCTTCTATGAAACTGCACTGTAAAAAAAAAATCTGTAATTTAACAGAATTTTACTGTTTATTTTACAGATTTTTCCTGAATTTTTAAGATGGAGGAAAATATCAATGAAATGAAAAAAATAGACTGTGATTTTACATGTCAAATGTCTAACATGAAAAAACTGTAACTGTGAAGAACCATAAGATTTCAATTTTTTAAACAAATTTTTTCTTTTTTCACAGACAAATACAGTTAAAATACATTTGCAAATGTATCATAATTTCACAAATATTTCTTTTCTATTTATGAGATTAAACTGTTAATTTAAAGTTTAATACTGTAAAAAGAATTTAAAATAATAAAAACGAGATAAAATTACTGACAATTAACCATAAAAGAAGTATTTGTTCTGTCAGTTGAACCAGACTTGTTTGTTAATTGACAAATATCTTGTGTAATTACAGGAGGTTTCACAACAAAAATGTTGAATAAATGTATTTTTGTGAATGTATAACATGTATAAGCACTGATAAACTGTCCAAATACAGTTTTTATCAGTGGATTGGACAACTGAGTCTCATTGAAAATTATTTATATTTATAGGTAATTTGTTTGTTTTAATACATGAAAATATTCCTTATTAAACGTTAAAAAGTTTTTAAAAAAATGCAAAATCTCATGTAAAGTTAGGGCAAAAAAACTGTATTTTAATCATGGAAAATTACCATATTTTTATGACATGGTTATTGTCTGTTATTTAACAGTATTTTTTCCGCACCCCTGCTGCCGGAATATTACCATTTTTTCCAGTTTTTTTTTTTTTTTTTTTACAGTGTGGGTTTATTTTGGTATCTGTCACTTTTCCATTATTTTAGACCCAATAATAAAAGGTAAATGTAGACATATTTAACCCCAGGATAGACCTAATGATGACCTCAGATAAATGCATAAAAAATTTTACTCTTTACTCTGATTCTTCCCATAATTAATGAATTTATAATCAAATACTGGTTCCAAAACTAGGACCCAAATATGGACATTAAATCTCCTCAGGTGTCAGTGCATTAGATGTGTAAACATGTGTAAATGCTCTTCTATAGACTCCAAATACAGACACTGTGTTCAGTGTGTGGATCCTAGTGGTTTTTCTAATCCACACATGTGGGTTTGGCATCAAGCTCAGTCTCATTCCAGTTTTGGTGCGGAACCCATCGTGTCCACTGGGGTTACGTGCAGAACCCAAACATTTAAACACATATAAATCATGAGTGATTTTTCAACAGTGGTCATTTTTGTGAAACACTCTGCCTTGAATAATTAGTTCAATTCCCAAAATGCACCTGTGAGAGAATAAAGAGATATTTTAAAAAAACAAAAAAATAGCAGGGGGTAATTTTCGTGTCCTTTTGACTGTGTTACATGCGGATTTATGTATAAAAAAATATATATTTAAAAAACATAAAAATGTGTTTAACCTGAAATTTTTTTTTCTTTCGTTTTCTTTCTTTCTTTCTTTCTTTCTTTCTTTCTTTGTATTTCTTTCTGTCTTTCTTTCTTTCTTTGTATTTCTTTCTGTCTTTCTTTCTTTCTTTCTTCCTTCCTTCCTTTCTTTCTTTGTCTTTCTTTCTTTCTGTCTTTCTTTCTGTCTTTCTTTCTTTCTTTTTTTCTTTGCATTAGCAGTGATTTATGTCCCTGCGACATAAGAAAACACACTCACACCACTTGGGTTTTCATGTATTTCTTGGACCTTTCATTTAATTACTTAATTACTTTAGTGAAAATTCCAAACTAAACCAGAAACATCAGCAAAATGAACCTGAATCTAAAACTTAACGCTCAGATGTGATGCTTTACAGAACATGGGTTCTCCCGTTCTCCTTATGTTATGAGCAGAACATGTTCTCATGCTCACATTCCTTCATTATCTGTTTTTTTCTTCTTTTCTTTGTTTGGTCATTGTCAGTGCAGGAATTAAGTTTGTCACACTTAAGTAGGTTTACATGCATTTAGGGGACTTACCATTGAATTCCATTCATTTTGTGGAGACTAGACCCAACCTAAACCAGGAATAGACCCTGTCTGAGTCTGTCCCTCAGCTGTATTCTGAATCTAACATGTAGATCAGTCATGTCTAATCCATTGGATGTGAGGGTGACGGTGTGGGGACCGCTGTTTGTCCCCAGAACGCAGTGAAAACGTGGACACACACTCGTTCACGCTTCCTTCATTCTCATTCTCACTCTTTCAACTCTCCACCTCCCCTTCGTATCCACTGCGGCAGTGTGGCTGTGTTGCCGTGGAAACCACTCATTTGACACCCCCTTCCCTGAACCCCCCCCCCCCCCCCCCCCTTCTCGTTTTCCATCCCCTCCACACACTTTACTGTAGAGAGAGAGAGAGACAATGGCAAGGAAGAGGAAAACTGGGCGAGCGAGCACTGGAATGAATGTGATGACAGCAGAGAGAGAGAGAAATGACTGAGGAGGGAGGGAGGGAGGGAGGAGGGAGGGAAGATTAAACGGGTGGCAGGACCTGGTCTCCACATGGAGGCGGAGCCAAGGGACGCCAGTTGGCGTGTGTGTGTTATTTAATGATGTTCAGGCGTGAACGCCATATGTGAAGCCTGAGGCCTGAAGGAGACACGAGGGAGAGGAGAGGAGGGGAGGGGAGGGGGTGAGGGAGGAGGAGAGGAGAGAGGAGATGAGGGGAAGGGAGGAGGAGAGGAGAGGAGAGGAAGGAGGAGACGAAGGGAGGGGGTTAGGGAGGAGGAGAGGAAGAGGAGAGAGGAGACAAGAGGAAGGGGTGAGGGAGGAGGAGAGGAGGAGGAGAGGAAGGAGAAGATGAGGGGAGAGAGTGAGGGAGGAGGAGGAGAGAGAGGAGAGGTAATCAGGAGACGAGGGGAGGGGGTGAGGGAGGAGGAGAGGAGGAGGAGAGAGAAGAGAGGAAGGGGTGAGGGAGTAAGAGAGGAGAGGAGGGAGTTAGATC
Organism: Sphaeramia orbicularis; assembly: GCF_902148855.1. NCBI lineage: Eukaryota > Metazoa > Chordata > Actinopteri > Kurtiformes > Apogonidae > Sphaeramia > Sphaeramia orbicularis. The sequence continues at coordinate 43,012,237 of NC_043976.1, read as the reverse complement.
AGTGAAGGACAAGGAGATGAAGACAAGAAAAGAAGAAATGAATGAGTGAATATTTAATAAATATGAAAATAGGGAAATAATAAATAAATTATATCACAAATAATCACAATAAATATTTATGTTATTTCTTTAAAACATTAAAGCTGACTTAAAAACAAAAGATGAAAACATGATAAAGACAAAGAAGAAGTTTCAAATGAGATGAAGATGTAAAAAAACAAACAAAACAGAAGGAATGAAGAGGAGACACTGAACAGTTTGAACCAGGTTTGGATTGAACTGATCCAGTTTAGAGTCCAGTTCAGGTCAAACACATGAACCTTCAACACGACCTTCAGTCAGTCTGTGAAGCAAGGTTATTATCGTTAACGAAAACTAACGAAATGACGAAAACTAAAATTGTAAAAACACTTACGTTAACTGAAATAAATAAAAACTATAATTAAAGGAAAAAAAACGATAACTAACTGAAACTGTATTGTGTGTTTACAAACTAACTGAAACGGATAAAAATTCTGGATGAAATTCCCTTCGTTTTCGTCTTTGTCAGTGTCGGTTTGATACGAAATCGATTTATTTCGCTCCCGCAATTTTCTCTGCTGGCACCACGTGATATTTAAGGGTCCGTCACTTGTGTTCACTTGTGGTTTCCAGTCGTCTTCTGGTCCCCACTCTACCTGGAAACATGGAGACTAAAGTTGGGAGAAAGCAGCAGAGTCCTGTCTGAGATTTATCTGAATACGACGACAGAGAAGAAGAGAAAAGAGACGACTGAACTAAAATCAAACTAAAACTAAGCATTTAGAAAAAAAAAGAAAACTAATAAAAACTAGCAAACCTGCTCAAAAAACAAATTTAAATGAACTGAATTAGAGAAAAAAGTCAAAACTAAATAAAACTAAACAAGAATGAATAATCCAAAACTATTAGAACCTTGGTGTGAAGACTGAAGAGGTGAGGTACGTCTAAAATCAGCTGGTTCATGTCCTAGACCAGTTCTGCTGTGGTTCATGTCCTAGACCAGTTCTGCTGTGGTTCATGTCCTAGACCAGTTCTGCTGTGGACCCACTGAGGACGGCCTGGGGTTTCCTGTTTCAGTTGGTTTATTTGCATTGACACAGTGGAGGTGGTCCACGGGGTCTGGTCCTGGTCCTGATCCAGGCTCTGGGCTCCTGACCTGGACCTGGACCTGGACCAGGTCTGAGCCACCAGGACGCCTCAGGTAACGATGCTTTAACGAAGTCCTCCTGGACCTGAACCACAGAAAACCATGTGGGTCAGAAAGAGAACCAGGAGAGTCTAGAGCAGAAACACTGCGACAAAAGAACAGAAACACTGCGACAAAAGAACAGAAACACTGCGACAAAAGAACAGAAACACTGCGACAAAAGAACAGAAACACTGCGACAAAACAACAGAAACACTGCGATAAAAGAACAGAAACACTGCAACAAAACAACAGAAACACTGCGACAAAAGAACAGAAACACTGCGACAAAAGAACAGAAACACTGCGACAAAACAACAGAAACACTGCGATAAAAGAACAGAAACACTGCGACAAAACAACAGAAACACTGCGACAAAACAACAGAAACACTGCGATAAAAGAACAGAAACACTGCGACAAAACAACAGAAACACTGCGACAAAACAACAGAAACACTGTGATAAAAGAACAGAAACACTGCGACAAAACAACAGAAACACTGCGACAAAACAACAGAAACACTGCGATAAAAGAATAGAAACACTGCGACAAAACAACAGAAACACTGCGACAAAACAACAGAAACACTGCGATAAAAGAACAGAAACACTGCGACAAACCAACAGAAACACTGTGACACAAGAACAGAAACACTGCGACAAAACAACAGAAACGACAAATGAACAATGAAAAGAACAATGACAACAGAGCGGTCATTCATGTCCTATGAATGACAAAAAAAGACAAAAGTAATAATAATAATAATATTAAACTAATCACATGGAGTTAACCACATTTGCATCCCTTCAGTGATGGGTGTTGCCATGGTGATTCAGCAAACTTTGACATATTTTTGCTAGAAATGGCTCGATGTCAGCCCTCACTGCAAAACTGAGAAACTTCAAAACTTCAGCCCCTGCATGAGGTTTGACGTAGATGGACCAGATTAGTAGAAACATTCATCAGAGATCAACAAAAATACATGTAGTAAACATTAGGTAACATGTAGTAAACATTATTTTACATGTAGTAAACATGTAGTAAACATTATTTTACATGTAGTAAACATGTAGTAAACATTATTTTACATGTAGTAAACATTATTTTACATGTAGTAAACCTGTAGTAAACATTATTTTACATGTAGTAAACATGTAGTAAACATTATTTTACATGTAGTAAACATTATTTTACATGTAGTAAACATGTAGTAAACATTATTTTACATGTAGTAAACATGTAGTAAACATTATTTTACATGTAGTAAACCTGTAGTAAACATTATTTTACATGTAGTAAACATGTAGTAAACATTATTGTACATGTAGTAAACATTAGTTTACATGTAGTAAACATGTAGTAAACATTAGTTTACATGTAGTAAACATTAGTTTACATGTAGTAAACATGTAGTAAACATTATTTTACATGTAGTAAACATTATTTTACGTGTAGTAAACATGTAGTAAACATTATTTTACATGTAGTAAACATGTAGTAAACATTATTGTACATGTAGTAAACATTAGTTTACATGTAGTAAACATGTAGTAAACATTAGTTTACATGTAGTAAACATGTAGTAAACATTAGTTTACATGTAGTAAACATTATTTTACATGTAGTAAACATGTAGTAAACATTATTTTACATGTAGTAAACATTATTTTACGTGTAGTAAACATGTAGTAAACATTATTTTACATGTAGTAAACATTATTATACATGTAGTAAACATGTAGTAAACATTATTTTACATGTAGTAAACATGTAGTAAACATTATTTTACATGTAGTAAACATTAGTTTACATGTAGTAAACATGTAGTAAACATTATTTTACATGTAGTAAACATTATTATACATGTAGTAAACATGTAGTAAACATTATTTTACATGTAGTAAACATTAGTTTACATGTAGTAAACATGTAGTAAACATTATTTTACATGTAGTAAACATTAGTTTACATGTAGTAAACATTAGTTTACATGTAGTAAACATGTAGTAAAGGAGATGGAGTGAGAGGACAGGAGGAGACGGAGTGAGACTTAACGAGATTTTAATGGAGATGGATGAAAGGATGAAGGAGAAAGAGATAAATGTCTTCATTAATTCACTGAAGGGGAGGGACGAGCGAGGTAGGGTTAGAGTAGAGGAGAGAGAGACGTCTTCTTCTTTTATTAATTGATGGTGTCCCTGGAGACCACGTCCTCCATCAGTCAGTGTGTTGATGTGACGCTCACTGTCCACTTCAGGTTCTGTGTCGACCTTTGATACGTGTTGTGTATTTACCTGGACCTGTGTGTGTGTGTGTCTTTTACGTTGTCTTCGTACTTTACGTCTTTTGCGTTGTCTCGTTGTGTCTTTTGTGTCGTCTTCATTCATTGTTTCCTATTTGTTATCCCGTTGTGTCTTTTATGTCGTCATCTCATTGTGTCTTTTGCGTCATCTTCGTCCCGTTGCGTCTTTTGCACTGTCATCATATCATTATGTCTTTTGCGTTGTCCTGTTGTGTCTTTTGCGTTACCTTCATCCTGTTGCATCTTCTGCGTTCTTTTGTGTTTTTTTATCTTAGTCCTGTTGCATCTTTTGTGTGTCCTTCGTCCTTTTGCGTCTTGTGCGCTGTCCTGTTGCGTCTTTTGTTAAATCTGAGGACAGGCCTGAGGACGATGTCTATAAAGGACAGGGCGGAGCGAGGGCGGGATCAGGTTGTAGGTAAAGAGGTAGAGGTGTCAATCAGGCCCCAGAGGTCAGAGGTCAGGAGGAGGGGGCGGGTCCTTACAAGTCTGAGAACACAAAGGAGCAGAGGGGTCGCCATGGGTGCAGATTATTTATCTAGTGTTGAAAGCCAACGATTGGACATGAAACCCCAGGGGGCTGGCAAGGGGCGGAGCCACAGGAGTTTAATGAGAGATGGATGAGGGAGGAGGGGAGGGGAGGGGTCACATGATTTATTCAGAGGGAGGGGATTAAGACGGAGAGCTGCCACCTGAACCACACACAGACGCACAAACGCACACAAAGACACACACACACAAACACACACACAGACGCACACAAAGACACACACAGATGCACACAAAGACACACACAAAGACACACACAGATGCACAAACGCACACAAAGACACAAACACACACACAGACGCACAAACACACACAGAGATGCACAAAGACACACACACACAGACACACAAAGACACACACACACACACAGACACATAAACACACACACAGATGCACAAACGCACACAAAGACACACACACACAGAGACAGACACACAAATGCACACAAAGACACAAACACACACAGAGACGCACAGATGCACACAAAGACACACACACACAGACACACAAACGCACACAAACACACACAGACACACAAACACACACAGACGCACAAACGCACACAAAGACACACAGACACACAAACACACACACAGACGCACAAACGCACACAAAGACACACACAAACACACACAAACACACACACAAACACACACACACAAACACACAGATCCACAAACCCACACACACACACACAGATGCACAAACGCACATGCAGACACGCAAACGCACACACAGATGCACAAACACACACATACACACACTCACTTCCTTTCCATCATTCATTCTAGTTGTTTCGTTGTGTTGTTTATTTCCACATATTCTTTCTTCATATTCATTCGTTTTGTCTTTCTTCATGGTGTGTGTGTGTGTGTTTGTTTGTGTGTGTGTGTCTTTGTATGTTTTTGTCGTCACTTGGCAGCAGCGCCTGAAAATCTCCTATAGTTGTGTTGGTTTGTGTTTGTTTTTTTTACCTCTTTGTTCATCTTTTTGTGCGTCTCCTGACCTGTAGTGTGTGTGTTTTGTGTCATTACTGTGTCGTAGTTCTCGAAAAAGACACAAGATGAAGACAGTGTGAAGCATAATGTAAAAATAATGCGACAAAAACAGCAAAAAAAGATGCGAAAAAGACACAAAAACATGAAAATGGAAAAAAAAAGAAAACATAGTATCTGATTTATTCTGAACACAATCTGATTTAATTAAAAATAATGACATAAAACTGATTCAAAACTAGTATATTATTAAAATATACATAAATAAAATGAATTAAAACACAAGTACTCAATAAAATTACCACAATATTTAACATTTATCACCATCCATATTTAATCTACATTGAAATCATGAATCAATAAATGAGGAAATGTTAACCTGTGTTTTTTAGTGTTGTGTGTATTTGTGTGGTTTTGTGTTGTGTCTTTTGTTGCGTGTCTGCAGGTTGTCTTTTGTTGTGTGTTCATTGTGTATTCATACACACACACACACACTGCGTCCCTCAGGACTGGGGGGCGGCGGCTTTGAGAGGCCGTTAATTGTCGCCAACATGACTTTAATCAGATTTCAGCTTCCACCTCCTCACACACACACACACACACACACACACATACACACACACACATTATGCAGGCACGTGCACAATGCCGTCCCATGAGGCCGTGCGTGTCTGTGTGTAAATCAGGTTTTGGCGTGGAGGTGTGGTCATTAGCGCCAAGTCCCATATGCTGCCCGCCGACACACACACCGGGAAAACCCCCGGGACTCGCACACTCACAAAAACTGACACACAACCACACACAACCACACACAACCACACACAACGGCCGACACAAATCAATCAGGAAGAAGACGCACAAGTGGTGTCAGAATGCAACATGAACACACACACACACACACACACACAGAGAACGCAGACGTACACAATAACCAGTGGAGTTCAGTGGAAGGACACGCCCACAAACACAGACGTTCATTCATCAGCTGAAACAGTTGAACTGGTTTAATGAAACTGAAACCATTCAGTTAAACTGGACACAAACTGGTTTAACTGGGACTGGAGAAAGAAACATGTTTTTAATGTCCTCCAGTTCAGACAGAAGGACACAGAGACTGTCCATCCATCCACCCGTCCGTCCGTCCGTCCGTCCGTCCGTCCATCTATCTATCTATCTATCTATCTATCTATCTATCTATCTATCTATCTATCTATCTATCTATCTATCTATCTATCTATCTATCTATCTATCTATCTATCTATCTATCTATCTATCTATCTATCTACACTGAACAAAAATATAAATGCACCACTTATATGGACCTCCACAATAAGGAGGAAGGAATGGAAAGAAATAACACAACACAAACACAAAGAGGGGAGCGGGAAAGAAGAGAAGAAACAGGAGATCTAGGATGGATGGATGGAGACATAGATAGATAGATAGATAGATAGATAGATAGATAGATAGATAGATAGATACATAGATACATAGATACATAGATACATAGATAGATAGACTGAACAAAAATATAAATGCACCACTTTTGTTTTTGCTCCCATTTTTCATGAGCTGAACTCAAAGATCTAAAACTTTTTCTGTGCACACAAAAGGCCTATTTCTCTCAAATATTGTTCACCATTCTGTCTAAATTTGTGTTAGTGAACACTTCTTCTTTGCTGAGATAATCCATCCACCTCACAGGTGTGGCAGATCAAGATGCTGATTAGACAGCAGGATTTTTGCACAGGTGTGACTTAGGCTGGCCACAATAAAAGGCCACTCCAAAATGTGCAGTTTTATCACACAGCACAATACCACAGATATCACAAGTTTTGAGGGAATATGCAGTAGTCATGCTGACTTCAGGAATCTCCACCAGAGCTTTTGCCTGTGAACTGAATGTTCATTTCTCTGCCATAAGCCATCTCTAAAACTGTTTCAGAGAATTCATGAAGAAGACTGTGCGAGGAAAATGGTGGTCACACCAAATACTGACTGGTTTTCTGACCCCCCTGGACCACCCAATACAGTAAAAGTGCACATTTTAGAGTGGCCTTTTATTGTGGCCAGCCTAAGGCACACCTGTGCAAAAATCCTGCTGTCTAATCAGCATCTTGATTTGCCACAGCTGTGAGGTAGGATGGATTATCTCAGCAAAGGACAAAGGAGAAGTGCTCACTAACACAGATTTAGACAAATTTATGAACAATATTTGAGAGAAATAGGCCTTTTGTGTACAGAGAAAAAGTTTTAGATCTTTGAGTTCAGCTCATGAAAAATGGGAGCAAAAACAAAAGTGGTGCGTTTATATTTTTGTTCAGTCTATCTATCTATCTATCTATCTATCTATCTATCTATCTATCTATCTATCTATCTATCTATCTATCTATCTATCTATCTATCTATCTATCTATCTATCTATCTATCTATCTATCTATCTATCTATGTCTCCATCCATCCATCCTAGATCTCCTGTTTCTTCTCTTCTTTCCCGCTCCCCTCTTTGTGTTTGTGTTGTGTTATTTCTTTCCATTCCTTCCTCCTTATTGTGTTCCATGTTGTGTTGCTGTGTGTTTGTGAGTCTCTGGGGTTCATGAAGGGCAGAACAAACATGTTTTAGTGCAGTCATCCATGTCGGCCGCTCCTCCTCCTTTATTACAAACAGACCTGTGGATGGGCAGGTGAGGGGGTGGGGTTTAATCTGGACCTGCTGTCCAAGCCCCGCCTCCACAGCTGCTCCAGACGTGGATGTAGAAAGTGTTGAACGGCCGCCTCACGTTCAGGGTTTGGAAACATGGGACGCTTTAATGATGGGCAAGAAAATTAAAGGTGGTGTCATGGTTACGGTGGTGGTTCTGAGGATTCTGCAGAAAAAGGTGAAGAATATGTAAAGGTTCAATATACAGTTGAAAACTCAGAAAACTGTACATACAATAACAGTTAGAAAATGGTTTGGATTCATGGCATCTGGCATAAATGTGGAAACATGACTGAATTACACTCATCTGTCATCCATCCATCCATCCATCCATCCATCCATTTATCTATCTATCTATCTATCTATCTATCTATCTATCTATCTATCTATCTATCTATCTATCTATCTATCTATCTATCTATCTATCTATCTATCTATCTATCTGTCTGTCTGTCTGTCTGTCTGTCTGTCTGTCTGTCTGTCTGTCTGTCTGTCTGTCTGTCTGTCTGTCTGTCTGTCTGTCTGTCTGTCTATCTAGCCATCTAGCCATCTAGCCATCTAGCCATCCATTGAGTCTTCATCCATCCATCCCTCCCTCCCTCCCTCTCTCTGTCTCTCTGTCTTCATGGTAATTTTTCTGTCCATTAAACTCAGGTGGACATTTATGGACAAAGACAAATATCTGAAACCATTGTTGACGTGTAAGAGTCAGTGAACGTCTCTTCTGGTTCTCGACATATTCAACATGTCTGATGTGTCGACTGATAAAGCACGGTGTTTATCCTGAAGCCTCGTCGTCTCAAACAACAACATCAGAGTATTTTCTGGCTGAGCAGCTTCACTCCCACTGTTAAATATTAAAACCCAGTAATGAGCTGCAGAGCCCAGGCAGGCCTGCTGCTGCTGCTGCTAAAAATACTGCACAGATAAAAATAGAGGCTTTTCATGCTCAAGGTCTTAATTTCATTCACCGGGGAACATGGCTGCTGTTTATTCTGTCGTTCTGTCTGAAGGGTGATGTTAATCAGCGTGAACCACATCAGGTTTAGAAAAGGACTTAAACCAGGGTCACATGACACTTAAAAGTCCTAATTAGTGCATTAGTCCAACTAAAACTGGACTTTAAAACTACATCATGTTCGCTCGACTGAAATCCAAGTTTACCAGATACTGTGATTAAAGAGGATCTACTCCTGTGTGTAAACAGACCAGCGGGACTGGAACTAAACAATGGACCAAAATGAATTTAAAATACAACAAAATGGACAAAAATGAACAAAACAAGCATTAAAATTCACAAAAAGGATCAACACAAGGATAAAAATGAACAAAAAAGCCACTCCAAATCAACAAAAATGAAGAAAACAAGCATCACAGTGAGAGAAAATACACAAAAAATTAACAAAAAACAGCAAAACAAGTGGTTCCAGGTCCAACAAACCCCGCCCCTCACATGTGTTGTAGCTGATTTTGGCATCGATCCAGCTGATGTCATCATGTCTATGCATGTGATGATGTCAGCAGACAGAAAATGGGGAAAGAAAAAAAATATTAAATTAAAAAATTTGAACTTTGGCCTACTTTTCCCAAAATGTAGTCCCAACTATTCTGGGTCACTGGTAATCTGTAAACCCAGTTTGGTATGAATTCAACTGATAGTTGTGTTGCTAAAGTGTTTCTGCTTAAATGAAGATTAATACAAGGATGAAGATGAAGATGAAGATAAGCATGGAAGTGAAGGTGAAGATGAATGCAAGGATGAAGATGAAGATGAAGATAAGCATGGAAGTGAAGGTGAAGATGAATGCAAGGATGAAGATGAGAATGAGGATATATATGACAATGAATATGAGGGTGAAGATGAATAAAAGGATGAAGATGATGATGAGGAGATGTGTATATATATATATATATATATATATATATATATATATATATATATATATATATATATATATATATATATCAGCTGATTGTTCACCGCTCTGGACCTTTGACCCATCAGCTGATCGTCTACTGCTCTGGACCTTTTCTGCTGCCGTACATTTGACAAATGAACCTGAAGTCTGATTTCCAGGCGTCCCTGAAGGCAGCACAGCTCGGCGTCTTCACAGGACAGATCCCAGAGTCTGTGTTTAGGATGCTAAACCTCCGATAAACATCCAGAGGGGGGTTGGCGTCGGCGTCGTCCTGGGGATTTGTCGGGCGCCGCTGTCGTCATCAGAGGGATTTTCAGGGCGTTGTTGGGTTTGAACTGTGGATCTGGAGGATGAAGGTCCACGTCTGACACCAAAACATCCAGATTCCACTGAAACACCAACACAAGGCTCTGTGTGTGATCACATCCAACAGCTTTTTCATTTGCAAACTAACTTCAAATGGAGAAAATAATCCATAAACAGCAGTTCATGTGTCAAAGGTTGTATTTTCAGTATCTTGTAAACCTGTCCAGTCCAGGTATATAAATATATATAAACAATAATGAGAAAAATAATGGTGATTATGATAATACTACTACTACTATTGATAATAATGATAATAATGATAAGAACACATACTGCTATGAATAATAATAATAATGATAATAATAATAATAATGATAATGATGATAATGATGATTCTGCTACTACTATTAATAATAATGATAATAACACAATACCACTACTACGACTACTACTATTACTACTATAATAATAATAATAATAATAATAATGATGATAATAATAATAATAATAATAATAATAATAATAATAATAATAATGATAATAACAACAACAACTATTATTATTACTATTAATAATAATAATAATAATAATAATAATAATAATAACTATGATAATGATACTACTAATTATAATAATGGTAATGATGATAATGATAATAATGACGATAATCATACCTTCCCATCATGCTCTTATATTCCCATTATTTCATTCAGTTCTAATGAATCGGACGCTTTAATATAAACTCATTAAAAGGGAACAAACTCCACCGACCATAGAAATATTTCAGATTGTGTAAAGACTTTTCAGCAGGAAGCTTCATAAAGTGCATTAAATCTGACTTCAGTAACAGTTCTCTGGCTTAAATTGGGGGATTTTTTTGTTTAATTTGCATCCGTTTAAGTGTTTGTCGTGCTTTTCATGAATCCGCTGGAGTGGAAACAGTTTACCCAGTTGAACACCAGCTCCACACAGACTGGGCTGAACTCAGAACAGGAGGCTGGTTTTCACACTGGACTTACTGTGAGAACCAGGATGTTTCAGGAACTGTCAGCCCTGTCCTCTGGGGGGGGGGGGGGGGTTTACGGCGGTGCTGTCCACAGTAGTAACAGCGTCGGATGAACCGGTCGGCGTCTGTTTTTAGCGTTGCTGACTCAGTCGTTACTGATGAAAACAGGCGTCAGATTGTGTGGAGGCGTCGAGTCCTGATCGGATTCACTGATTCAGTTATGAGTCGACTGCATCTGTTCACTGACCCACTGACCAGCACCTCCAGACCCACTGACCAGCACCTGCATACCCACTGACCAGCACCTCCAGACCCACTGACCAGCACCTGCATACCCACTGACCAGCACCTGCATACCCACTGACCAGCACCTCCAGACCCACTGACCAGCACCTGCATACCCACTGACCAGCACCTCCAGACCCACTGACCAGCACCTCCATACCCACTGACCAGCACCTCCAGACCCACTGACCAGCACCTGCATACCCACTGACCAGCACCTCCAGACCCACTGACCAGCACCTCCAGACCCACTGACCAGCACCTGCATACCCACTGACCAGCACCGCCATACCCACTGACCAGCACCACCATACCCACTGACCAGCACCTCCATACCCACTGACCAGCACCTGCATACCCACTGACCAGCACCTCCAGACCCACTGACCAGCACCGCCATACCCACTGACCAGCACCGCCATACCCACTGACCAGCACCTCCATACCCACTGACCAGCACCTCCATACCCATACTCATGCCCATACCCTTTCCCTTACCCATATTCATCCTCATACTTCTTCATCTTCATATTCATCCTCATCCTCATCATCATAGTCATATTCATCTCACTCCTCATCTTCATCTTCAACCTCATACTCATTTTCATCCTCATATTGATCTTCATCCTCATCTTCATCTTCATCTCCATGCTAATCTTAATCAGGAGTAAAAATAACTTTAAAGGAGCTAAAAACACTTGACTATCGCTCCACCAAATTCAATTTCTGAAATTCAGCCTCTTCATAAAGTTTGACGTTGATTAACCAAATTTGTCACGAACGTGTCAGAACCAGATGAATAAAAAGCCTCTGGGATTCAAACCCTAAACCCAACAGGAAGTCAGCCATGGGTTAAATATACATGTTTTTCTGACATTTCCATCCGTTTTAATCAAACCCAGGCCGACGGTTTTCTAAAGTTACAATATTCACAGACCGTCTTACGAACGTACGATACTGACAGGAGGATGTGGCGTCACGGTGCTGAAACAGTTCCCTAAATGAGCAGGTCCGCAGCGGCCACATGGGTGCGTACGATCACACGCACGGCACTGGCTGAGCGGCGGCGAGTGTGCGATTGTTTGTGTGGCGTGTGCTCGGGGCCATCTGCGCTCCTCGCCGCCTCCATCAGAACCACCTGACTCAGCTCCGGGGCTGTGTCGAACATGGTAAATGATGCACAGCTGGTGTCTGCAGATTCCTGCCAACGCCGGCCGCTATCGCACCACAACAGACACACACGCTGTAACACAACGTGTGTGTTTGCTCAGTCTGAACCCGGTGTCTCTGCCTTTGTTTTTTTTGTTTTTTTTCTTACACCAGCGAGGTTGGAAAAACATCCTTTTTCTCAGGTTAAATGTGTTCATTTTAAACCACCTACTGTGAATGAGCTGCACGTGAACTCAAATACTACAATTCCCATGAGCCTTAGCTGCTGTTGCCATGGAGATGAGGCCTCCAGGTATTTTATACACTCTGCCAATCAACGATGACATGAAGCTACAGATTCCTACATAGATTCCTACAGAATGTGATGGTTTAGGGCTGGATAGTTGTTGCTGAAATGCATCATGGGAGTTGTAGTCGAACATACTTATTAACCCTTTTTATTATTTGAATGTGGTGAAATTCTGCTCATATGCCGATTAAGACAATGTGTAAATTTAGTTTAACAGAAGTTTTTGTAGATGTTTAAGTTGATATTTGAATGGTTGTACACTGTAAAAAAAAAAAAAAAAAAAAAAAAAGGTAAAAAAAAAAACAGTAATATTCTGGCAGCAGGGGCGCCGAAAAAATACAGTTAAATAACAGAAAATAACCCTCTCATAAAAATACAGTAATTTTCCATAATTAAAATACAGTTTTTTGCCCTAACTTTACATGTGATTTTGCATATTTTTTGACTTTTTAATGTCTAATAAAGAATATTTACATGTATTAAAACAATCAAATTACCTATAAATATATATATAAATAATTTTCAATGAGACTCAGTTGTCCAATCCACTGATAAAAACTGTATTTGGACAGTTTATCAGTGCTTATACATGTTATACATTCACAAAAATACATTTATTCAACATTTTTGTTGTGAAACCTCCTGTAATTACACAAGATATTTGTCAATTAACAAACAAGTCTGGTTCAACTGACAGAACAAATACTTCTTTAATGGTTAATTGTCAGTAATTTTATCTCGTTTATTTACTTTTTTGTTTTTTACAGTAGTAAACTTTAACTTAACAATTTAATCTCATAAATAGAAAAGAAATATTTGTGAAATTATGATGCATTTGCAAATGTATTTTAACTGTATTTTTCTGTGAAAAAAGAAAAAATTTCTTTTAGAAAATTTAAATTTTATGGTTATTCACAGTTACAGTTTTTTCATGTCATTTTCCATTTAACATGTAAAATCACAGTCTGTTTTTGTCATTTCATTGATATTTTCCTCTATCTTTAAAATACAAGAAAAATCTGCAAAATAAACGGAAAAAATGCTGTTAAATTACAGATTTTTTTTGCAGTGTAGCTAAAGGTGACAAAAGTACACATTTATGGCAGTAAAAGTACAGATACTCGTGTATAAATACTGACTCAACTTCTTTACTGCAGTGACCTGTAAAAATATTTCACATCATGTGTTTCATCTTTGACATTTTTTTGCATTTTTTTGCATTAATTTCCACTTTCTGTCTTGTTCTGTCTTTTATTTCCTTTTGATATTTTTTTGTTAGTCATGTTTGATATTCAGTAAAACTCACATTAATGCTGCATCTGAACCTGACGAGGCTTTTAAACTCCGACGGTAAATAAAGCAAAGTGAATTTTTAGTGTTTTTAATCTTTAATATGACTCTAAGTGTTGAAACAGAAGCTTCCATCGGACGCATCTGAGGCTGATTTGCAACAGACGACACATATTTGTCCAAATGTTCGTCTCCTCGGAATTTGACTCGATGATCCGTTGAAATGCAGATCATGCTGATGCCATAGTAACAATGTTGGAAGAAGAAACAAGACGTGTTGGAATAATCTGAGAGTTAAAGGACAAATCCCCTGAAAAACACGACAAACACGGCAGATGCTCTGATACGTTCAGGATCCGTGATCTGTCGTCGTCTGGAGAAAAGTTTAACCAGAAACCCAGATTATAGTTTCCTTTTCCTCCTCATTCATATAAATATGTGTTTGTAGTTTTAGTCTGAGCTGAATTATCCATTAATTACATTTTACAACATCCAGTCTGATTTAAATGAATGAAACAATAAGATGCAGAAAAGACGACACATCGGACAAACATCAAACTATATCACACAACAACAACAACAAGAAACATTAAACATGTAACAACAGTTGATAAATAAAAAATGAGATAAAAGTCAAGACGATGAAAATGTTGTAAGACGCAACAAGATGAAAGCATAAATGCGACAAAATGAAAATGTCGTTGAAGATGCAACAAGATGAAAATGTAAAAAAAAATGCGACAAGTTGAAAACATAAGACACAAGATGAAAAGATTGTTTAAAATGCGACAAGACAAAAATGTCGTAAAAGACGCAAGAAGATGAAAATGTAAGACACAACAAAATGAAAATGTTAAAAAAAATGTGACAGGATGAAAATATAATAGGCACAAGGTGAAACTTTCACCTTATTGCATCTTTTGCAATACTTTCACCATGAAAGTATTGCAAAAGATGCAATAAAGCAAAAACATCGTAAAAAATGCGACAAGATGAAAACATTGTAAGATGCAACAAGATGAAAACATCATTAAAAAATGTGACAAGATGAAAATTTAAAAGACACAAGATGAAAATATTGTTAAAAATGTGAGAAGTTGAAAATATCGTAAAAGATGCAAGATGAAAACATTGTAAACTAGAAAAGACCTCCGCCAAGGCAGATCAGTGCCCCCCACCCCCGATCACCGCCAAAATTTAATCATTTGTTCCTTGTGCCAGCATCAACATTTCCTGAAATTTTCATCCAAATCCGTCCATAACTTTTTAAATTATCTTCCACACAGACAGACAAACAAACCGAAGAAAAAATTAGATGAGATGAAAATGTCATAAAAGCCGCAACAAAATGAAAATGTCGTCAAAGTATTATATTAAAGTAATATTTGAAAATGTGACAAGATGAAAACATAAAAGGCACAACAAGGTGATAGTATTGCAAAAGATGCAACTAGACAAAAATATCGTAAAAGATGCAAGAAGACGAAAACAACATAAAAATACAACCAGATGAAAACATTGCAAAAGACACAATAAGATGAAAACGTTGTCAAACTTAATACACATAAACATTTTCCGTGATGTGATTTAACTTTTTTCACGTTAACAGTATTACATTTTTACAGTTGACATTATTTCTTGGTTCTTCTGTTGTTGTTTTACTGGTTCTGATCCACTTCAGCTCATACTGGGCTGAATGTGGAACCTGAACATTGGTTTAAATCATATAAATAACAGGTTCTAATCATGGATATGGGCAGATTTCTGCTCGTATCTTCGGACTTTTCTTTCATATCTTGTGTTTTATGTAACCTGTGAAAACCCTGGTTCTTCGGTGCTGTTCTGCTGAAGGTCAGTCCCTTCAAACCCTTAGAGTTTGATCGAACGTCGGCTCATTTTCGGTGTTTTTAGGGTTGTACCTGTTCACCTGGGGTTCTGACGGCAGTTAAATAGAAACTGCACCAGTAAAACCATTAACCATCCAGATGGACGCGCAGTTACGAGCCTCAGTCGGCTTTTATTGACGCTTTTCTGTTTAATAAAAAGCTCAAACCGGACCGCGATGGGAAAAAAAACATTACGAGAACAACGGTAAATCAATCAGAGCTGTTTTTATTTACTGTAGTGAGGTGGTGTTTTGCATTTGTAATCAGGTGGAGGTGTTAAATGAAGCAGGTTTGGCTGAGGTCGGGGCTGCTTTAACCTTCTCTGCAGCGTCTGTTTACATTCACACTCCGACTGCAAACAAATCAACTGCACAATCTTCAAAGCGGAGAAAGCCAGGCATCCGAGCATCATCAAGGTTTATTTTCCTGCTTCAGACGGAGCTCAACAAGTCGGCAGAAAAGTTTCCCAAAGTTCACATCCACCCTTTGGAGAAATAAACAGTTTTCTGTAAAGCGGCAGGATGTCGGGAGGAAGCTCTCTCGTAAAATTTGCCTTAAATTGAAAGTATTTCTGTCAGGACGTGAAAGTTCAGCAGGAGACGATGTGGAAGTTTGTGTGTTTGTTGTAGCCGGAAAATAGCAGCATTTGGAGGTTTGTCAAGGTTTTAAAGAACAGGAAAGTCGCAACGTACGTTCAGGGTAATTACAACAGGTCGAGTGTGTTATTGGCAAGAATCATTTAGCTCCAAAAAGTCCACGAAATCCGAGATTCCGAAGATTAGACATAGGTTCTGAAGCTGAAGGATGTGAATAGGGATGTAACGATTACCGGTATAACGATAAACCGTGGTAAAATTTCAGATGGTTAGTATTACCGTTTAAATTCTAATTATCATGATAACTGTGTTCAATTACCGTACTTAGAAAACTAGAAAACTTGATATGAAAATGGTCAAACCAGCTCCTCTATGACCTGTCCAACTACTGCTTTTCCCACTCAAAAAAACACTCAGGAATTGATTGGAGAATTGATAAGGAATTGGATTGGTAAGCAGAATGGACAATGGCACTGATACTGATCAGATCCTATCAGTTCCACCCCTAGTGCAGATATCTGTTCTGTCCATCAGGTTCCATCTTTAATTCACATTTGTATGTTTGATGTTGACGTTAATATTTGAATATTTCTGCCACAGAAAGTACATTGTGCCTGTTATTGTATTTTTGTTTTGTTTTGTTTTTTTTAAATACAGCTGGTTAAATTATTTCAGTGTGTGTATTAGTACTTTTTGAACATTTTGAGCACATTTCAACAATACCGCAATAATAATGATAACCATGATAATTTTGGTCACAATAACCGTGATATGAAATTTTCATATCGTTCCATCCCTAGTTGTGAAGCTCTGGTCCGTGAAGCAACAACAACATTAGTCGCTTTTCCATTCACCCTCAAATTGCACGAATATAACTTGCGCATAAAAATCGATAAAGTCAACGATAGGTAGCGATAGTCTGGTGGTCTGATAAGTGGAGATGGATGAAAACCTTATAATTACGATTATATTGTCTAACTAGCTAGCGGGTTAAAGTAATCACGACACATAGGCTATCCTTACTTATCTCCTGGTGGCCAGGGTAGCCCTGTTTGCCTGAAACATAGTGCGAAGTGGGATTTGGGCCATTTTTTCCTCCATATTCAGGGTTTGTTACGTAAACGGCACGCTACGTTTCGGGTAAACGGTGCTGCCATGGCAACTGCAACCATAATGTAAACCTAGCTTTAAAAATCTGACCCGGTATCCGACGCCTCATCCACATTCCTCTGTTCCACTACACAGCGTGCACATGCTTCAATACTCAAGACCCAACGAATGGACTGATGAATACATTACCAACTCTTTTAATAATCGATCTGGATCAATTGAATCGATTCGTTGTTGCAGCACTACCATTTATAATAATTTCATCCTCTGCATTTAACAGTCTTCAGTGTAAATCCTGTATTTTCCTACATTTAATTCATGTTGGTGTTCATTAAAGTTCAGAGTAAAAGTCAAAGGTTATTTAATCAAAACAGAGAAAACTGAAGAAAAAGCTAATTTTTCAGCAAAATATATCATTTATTAATAAAAGCACATCGTCACCCCCACCGGTCACAAATTTGTTGTCGGGGGAGCAGTAGGTAGTCACCAGTCGCTTTTCCACTGACCCTCAAATTGTGCGAATATAACTTGCTCATAAAATTTTACCTAACGGAAAAACAACCATTTCACCAAAACTCTTGTTTTTCAGTTGAAAGTTTTTACTCTGGCAAGAGGTGGTTTTTCAGGCGTAGCGCCGATGGTATATCACACAAAACTACAATGAAAGAGCTTTTTCCGCAACTAGAGTCACACGAATAAAAAAAACAGATGCTGACAGTACATTACAACAAGAGAAGAAGAGTTTTAAAAGAAACATGGTGTGGTATGTGTAGACACACCAGGAAATGGAAACATTTTTTAAATTCAGTACGAGATAGAGGGGTAATATATAATAATAAATAATGAATAGATCTGGAAATCAACACCATATTTCTGTTCGTCACCATGTTTATGGAATGACTTCTCATGTCATCTCATGATAATGAATAAACAAATCATCGCATTTGTGATTTAATGGAAAAACCGACATTATGCACTTCTGTTTTTTCGACATTTAGTAAATATCGGTAAAGTTTTGCGCAGACGTCCAAAGGAAAAGTGACTAGTGACTAGTAGGGGAAGTGGTCTTTATTTTCCTTTATTCTATATATATATATATATATATATATTCTTCCTCTTGTGTCATTTTCATCTTATTTAGTGTTTTGTCATTTTTAACGTCTTTTGTCTGACGTATTTTTTCATTTTGCTGCGTTTTTCGTGTGATATTTGTTTATTTTTTCTGTAACATCGTTATCGCTGTGTTACAGAGACGTTTTCCTGTCATTGAATTTCAATATTGGATGCATTTTCTCTGTTGAAACCTTTATTTTCTGTCTTCTACTGTGAGTTAAGTATTCATTCCGGTTTGTTTTTCTTATATTTATATTATATATATATTTATATTTTCTGTGCTTGTATTTTCGTAAACACAGTCTTGTTGAAGCGGTGATGATATCTCTGTTGAAGTTGTTTTCCTGGTCCTGAATCTGCGTTTTTAGTCGTCTCAGATAAACGGAGTGGAGTCTTTGCTGTGGTTGTGGAGGTTTGAGCGATCCCTGGGTGTAAATCTGACTGTGGTGATGTAGAGTGGATGTAGCGTCGAACCGTCGTCCTCGGTGAATTAAAGCGCCGTTAATGCGTCTCTAAGCACCTTAAACACCGTCCTAATGAGTTCAACAGAACCGCATTAAAATTCTATTAGACGTGGATACTTCAGGGACCTGCTGGACACTTATTTTTTTTCTGTTGGACTTTTTAAGGATCTGCCTTCAGCTTCAGTTTCAAACCGAGGAAGAAGCAACACATGATTTAAAGGCGAGCGGAAAACGGCAAGCGCCACAAAAACATGCGACAAAACGTAGGAAATACAACAACACACAAACGCAACAAAATACAGTGACAAAAAAAAGACGAAAACAAGAAAAACGGCAACAATATGTAAATGACAGAAGATGAATTCAAGAAAATTCACAAAA
Organism: Sphaeramia orbicularis; assembly: GCF_902148855.1. Lineage (NCBI taxonomy): Eukaryota > Metazoa > Chordata > Actinopteri > Kurtiformes > Apogonidae > Sphaeramia > Sphaeramia orbicularis. The sequence goes on along the minus strand of NC_043976.1, from coordinate 42,992,668 downwards.
AAATGAAGATCCAACAAGAAAAATACGACAAAAACCACGAAACAAGACAAATTTATTATTGTGTTCATGTTTCTGCGTTTGTCGTGTTGTATTTTAATTTCCGTCGTTTCCATATTGTTGTTTTGTTCATGTATGATGGATTCAATGTGTTGTATTTTGCACCGTTTTTTTCTTTTTTACGTCTTTTACCTGGTTTCCGTCTTGTTTCATGTTGTGTATCATGTTTAGTACTTTTTTACCTTTTACGTTGTTTGTTTCACTGTTGGCCTCATTTGTTTTTTTTGTTTTTTTTACATCCTTTACTTCATTCTTTTCTTGTTGCGATTTTTACATTCTTTTCAAGTTTTTTCATCTTTTGTGTAACTTTCATTTTGTTGTTTTTGTTGATTTCCTCTGACACCATTTTTGTTTTCTCCATCATTTCCATCTTTGTTTCTTTTTCATCATTTTTAGTAATTTTTCATCGTTTACCTTTTGTTTGTTGTGCTTATTTCCTTTTTTCAGTTTAAGGGTCATTTTTCATATTTGCATTTTTTCATGTTTTTGTTTTGCGTCAATTTTTGTATTGTTTTTGGAGTTTTTTTGCATCTTTTTCTTTTTTTTATTTTAATTTTTGATCTGTTTTGTTTTAGTTTTGCGTTTTTTGTCTGGTTTGTTTTTTTGCATCTTTTTGAATAATTTTTGCTGCATTTTTACGATGTTTTTGTCTTGTTGCATCTTTTGCGATTTTTTTCATCTTGTCGCATTTTTACACTTTTCATCTTGCACCTTTTATGACATTTTAATCTTTTTGCGTCGTTTTCATTTTGTATTATTTTTTCATTTTTCGTCTTGATACGTCTTTTGCGATATTTTCATCTTTTTGCATCTTTTACAATGTTTTCATCTTGTATTGTTATGTTGTTTTCATCTTGTCACTTTTTTTTTTCTTACAAAGTTTTCACCTTATTGCATCTTGTACAATGTTTTCATCTTGTCACATTTTTTGTTTGTCTTGTTACGTCTTTTACGTGTTTTCATCTTGTTGCTTTTTGGGTTTTTTTTTTTTACAAAGTTTTCACTTTATTGCGTCTTTTACAATGTTTTCATCTCGTATTTTTATGTCGTTTTCATCTTGTCACATTTTTTATGATGTGTTTGTCTTGTTACGTCTTTTGCAGTATTTTCATCTTGTTGCGTCTTTATGTTCAAATCTTTTTGCATCTTTTACAATATTTTCAACTTGTATTTTTTTATATTGTTTTCATCAATTTCGGTTTTCATCTTTTTGCATTTTTTACGATGTTTTCTTGTTCTGTCTTTTGCGTCATTTTTGTCTTGTCTTTTGCAGTTTTCACTTTTTTGCTGTTTTTTTGTGTCTTACAACAATTTCATCTTGTTGCGTCTTTTACGACATTTCCATCTCGTCTCATTTTTTTACATTTTCATCTTGTCGCGTCTTTTACGACATTTTCATCTCGTCGCATTTTTTAGTGATGTTTTTATGTCGTGTCTTCTACAACATTTTCATCTTGTTGTGACTTTTGCGTCATTTTTTATTCGTCAACTGTTGGTACATGTTTTGTGTTTATTTCTTCGTGTTTCGTTCTTGTCATCGTTGTGCGATATTGTCGGATGTTCGTCCGATGCGTCGTCTTTTCTACGTCTTATTCTTTCATCCATTTAAAATAAAACTAATGGATGATTGGTCTCAGATTCGTTCAAACTAAAGGCTGTTTGTTTTCATCCAGATTTTCGTGTTTTCTTTGGCGTATTTTCTCTCCGTGCTGTAAATCTTCGTTCCTGTCGAAACGCTGTAAAATCAGACGTGTTTCACAGACCAGTTTCCGGTTTAAAGTCCATCCGTCGTATCTTTGGACATAAATCCATAAATCTCTTCTTCTGACCCGTCCTCTCATTAGTCTGCTTCTAATCTCGCAGGCGTTCGGAGGCCGTCGACAGTCGCCATGGGGACGGCGAGGCGTCTTAACCCGACTTAAACCGCGGATCAGGCCGATAAGCTCCGCCTCACCTCGCCAAAGCCCGACCGTTTCCCTCTAATCCACACATAATTAACACCGGAAAACAAACAGGGCGTTTCAGGAGGCGGCGGCGTCCACCTGAGCCTGGACTGAGTCGAATTTGGAGTTAAACGGAGTATTTCTGGTTTATGAGTCATGTCGGAGTGGGCGTCGACCGCTGATTTCATCCAAAAACCAGTGAGCGTGGACTCCGATTGAACGCTGGTGTTTGAGGTTATTTTCTGCCTCTGATCTGACGAAGGTTTTCATCTGAAGGAGGAGACGAGTCGGCTTTAAACTCCAGGTCTGGATGAAGATCTGAAGAAGCAGATGGAGTTTATTAACCCTGTGGAAACCAAAACCTGTCACCAAAACCTTCAAGAACATCTGAACCACTGATCCGCCATCAACTTTAACCATTAAAAACCCACAGATACTTTTAGAACAACTTCCACTTTCATCACCTCTACTCTCAGCCTTTCATAAGTGATTCATCAACATTTATTCGAATGTAGTTCATCTTTAATAAGGAAATGCAAAGTAGATACAGAAGTGAAATGCAAGAAGAATGACAGAAAAACACCTGGAATGCAGAAACAAACCTTTAGTAGAGAAACAGACCTGAAATCAGACAAACCACCTTAAATACATAAAGCACCTTAAATATGTAAATTAGATGTAAATACATAAACCACCTTAACTATGTAAATTAGACGTAAATACATAAACCACTTTAAATATGTAAATTAGATATAAATACATAAACCACCTTAAATACATAAACCACCTTAAATATGTAAATTAGATATAAATACATAAACCACCTTAAATACATAAACCACCTTAAATACGTAAATTAGACGTAAATACATAAACCACCTTAAATATGTAAATTAGATGTAAATACATAAACCACCTTAAATACATAAACCACCTTAAATATGTAAGTTAGATGTAAATACATAAACCACCTTAAATACATAAACCACCTTAAATATGTAAGTTAGATGTAAATACATAAACCACCTTAAATACATAAACCACCTTAAATATGTAAATTAGATGTAAATACATAAACCACCTTAAACACTAAACCACCTTAAATATGTAAATTAGATACAAATACATAGACCACCTTAAATATATAAATTATATTTTAATTCATAAACATACTCAAATATATAACCACCTTAAATATGTAAATTAGATGTAAATACATAAACCACCTTAAATATGTAAATTAGATACAAATACATAGACCACCTTAAATATATAAATTGTATTTAAATTCATAAACATACTCAAATATATAACCACCTTAAATGTCTAAATTAGATGTAAATGCATAAACCACCGTAAATACATAAACCACCTTAAATATGTAAATTAGATACAAATACATAAACCACCTTAAATATGTAAATTAGATACAAATACATAAACCACCTTAAATACATAAACCACCCTAAATATATAAATTAGATTTAAATTCATAAACATACTCAAATATAGAAACCACCTTAAATATGTAAATTACATGTAAATACATAAACCACCTTAAATGCATAAACCACCTTAAATGCCGAAACAATAAACGTGACAAAAAAAAAAAAAAAAAAAAACTACGTTGAAACTTCAGAATAGATGAACAAATTAAATCCTTTTTTTTATTAAAAAATATTTCATTTTTCTAGGGGTTTCTTTAGCTTTTTCATCATGTACTTTTTTTCTTTTTTGTCGTATTTTTTCACCTAAAAAAACCGATTTAAATTTCTTGCTGTGTCTTTACCAGTAAAATGTTTGTTTTAACTTGTTTTTAGCATCTCTCATATTTGTAGAAATTTTGCAATTCTTTTATCGTCTCTTGCTAAAATTTTTTTTTTTTTTGCCTGTTTTTAATGTCTATTTTTAGTATTTGTAGAATTTTTTTGTTCTCTTTTTATTCTTTCTCTAAAATTTTAGTTGTTTTTTCACTTATTTTAACTTGTTTTTAGAATCTTTTTTTAGAATCTCCTTAGTATTTGTAGAATTTTTAAAAATTTTTAGTTTGTCTCTAAAATTTTTTTACTTTTTTTTTGCTTGTTTTTTGCACCTCTGTTTCATAGTTGTAGAATTTTACATATTTTTTAGCTTGTCACTCTAAAATGTTTTGTAATTTTTTGCTTGTTTTTAGTGTCTGTCTTTAATATTTGTAGAAATTTTTGTTCTCTTTTAATCTTCTAAAAATTTAGGGTGTTTTTTTTTTTGCTTGTGTTTAGCGTCCATCTTTAATATGTGTGGAACTTTTAGCTTGACTTAAGCTTCTCTCTTAAAATTTGTGGAGTTTTTATATGGTTCCTTATCCTCCGTCTTTAAATTCATAAAAGTTTTACTTAAATTTTAGTTTGTCATGTTACATTTGTGAAAGTTTTAGCCTGTTTTTAGCCTTGCTGTTTTGGAGTTTGTGAAATTTTGGCTTGTTTTTAACTTTTCTCTAAAAGCCTTGGACTTTTTTGCTAATTTTAGCATCTCTTTTTGAAATTTTTGGGACTTTGCAACTCACTTTCATGCATAAACAAACAAAAAAATACTATGTTGAAACTTTAGAACAGATGAACAAATGAAATCATATTTTTGAAATGAAAAAGTATTCATTTTTCTTGTGGTTTGTTTAATTTTTCATCTTGTTCTGCTTTTGTCTTGTTGCGTCTTTTTTTGTTGTATTTTTTCACCTAAAAACAGTTAAATTAATTTTAAAAATGTTACTGTGTCTTTACCAGTAAAAGGTTTTAAAAACAAACTGCAGGTTAAAGTGACTCAAACAGAACTGAAAAGTTTCTCTCCATTTAACCTTTAATGCGAACCAGTGTGTCAGATTTAGGATCGACCTCTAAAAATGTCATATAACATTAAATATCATGTTTTTATTAACGTATAATCAAATGAAAACAGAATCTGTTGAATTGGAAAAAAATTTGTTAACTACTGTCAAAAAACTGTCAAAAAAAACTGTCAAAAAAAAAAAAGGACACAATGATGAAAAAATGCAACAAAGCGAGATGAAAACGACAAAAAACAACAAAATGGAAACACAACAACACAAAAATGACTTTTTTTCTAATTTTTAAAAAAATCTTTTGGCTTGTTTTAAGATCTTTGTTTGAAATTTTGTGGGACTTTTTACCTCACTTTTATGCCTAAATAAAAAACGTAATAAAAAAAAAGACTATGTTGAAACTTCAGAATAGATGAACAAATGAAATCGTATTTTTTTAATAAAAAATATTTCATTTACGACAATTAAATTGATTTAAATTTTTTACTGAAGATGAAAACTTGTGACCAAAGTCTGAACACAAGCGTTTGGATGTGACCCCTCCTGGTAAACGGACATGAATGTGGTTGAATGTTTCCCAGAATGCCTCTGTGCTCCTCGCTGACGCATCGGTTTGAGGTCGGGAACATTCTTTCTCCCCACGGTTGCGACAGATGGAGAGGCAGGGCCGCGTTTAGAGCCAGCACCAGCACCACCGCACACATCGCCACGGAAACGCACCGTCAACACACACTGAGCGCACTCCGTAGAGTGGAGGGATTTCCCGCCGTCTGCCGCTGATGTTCTCCATCCTCATTATCCAGTTTGTTGCCCGGAGAGGACACAGTTTATCCCCCGTATGGAGACGCGTTTTAATGAAAACCACACAACACATTCAACGGCGTTGAACGGCGCGAAAACGGCGGCCATGTTGGAAAATCACAAAACCAGAAAACCTGCATCCTGAGCATTTTTAACAAAAAAAAAAAAAAATAATAACAATAATAATCCCAAAGTTAATGTCGACGGCAGGTTTGAACAGCACAGGTACAAGATCAGAAACAAAACAGGAAGAAAATAAACAAAAACAACAAAACAAAGAAAAAGAACAGTTTAATATGTAGACTTGAGTTACATTTATACTTTTATAATTACTTTTATATTTTTATTTATATTTACATTTATACTTTTATTTATATTTACTTTTATACTTTTATTTACATTCGTATATACTTCAAGACTACTTAAATCATATTTTTTATATTAAACCATATTTTGTTTTCCTTGTGGTTTAATGAACTTTTTCGTCTTGTGTTGTTTTTGGTGTATTTTTTCACCCAAAAAAAGAAAGTTGATTTTCATCTTTTGCCATTTCTTCAACAGTGAAGCAATGCATTATAAACTGAAGTGACTAAAACTGAACACTTTAGAGCAGAAGGACAGTCAATAACCACCGTAAACAGGCTGACATCACCACGTTAGCTTAGCGACATGAATGCTAATGCATGGTAATGGAACACTGTGTAAACTCCTGTCGTCCTGAGGTGATGACGGACTGGAGTCGACCCTGGTTTGACTGCTGTTGTCGTGTTTTCGTCGTCTCCTTCTGCCTTATCATCATCATATTCGTCTTCCATCTGTTTTCCCCGCTGAACTCTAGGATCATCAGAGAAACGACGTCTTTATTATAAATTATCCCTTCACACCTTTCGAGTGCTTAAGTGTGCGTAAAGACAGAAAAGGCTTCATCGTCAGCGTTTCCGTCCTCGGAGACGCTCCCGCTTTCCCTCCAAACACAAACCTCACATCGGGTCTAATTGAAACACAGACGTCTCTATTAAAGGAACGGCGTCTGTGTTTAATTACGGTCGGATTAATGTCGTTTCGCGGCCGTAAACGCTTCCTGACGTAACACGGAGATGAGAGCGGAGGTCAACGGGTTCAACGGCGTCAGTAAGAAATGAGCAGACATGGAATCTGGGAGCCCCGCCCACACTCAGCTGTTCTCTGTGATTGACAGGTCTGCTCTGCATAGGCAGGGTCACTATAAATAAATAAATAAGCCTTCAATACATAAACCACCTTAAATATGTAAATAAGCTTTCAATACATAAACCACCTTAAATATGTAAATAAGCTTTCAATACATAAACCACCTTAAATATGTAAATAAGCCTTCAATACATAAACCACCTTAAATATGTAAATAAGCCTTCAATACATAAACCACCTTAAATACGTAAATAAGCCTTAAATACATAAACCACCTTAAATATGTAAATAAGCCTTCAATACATAAACCACCTTAAATATGTAAATAAGCCTTAAATACATAAACCACCTTAAATACGTAAATAAGCCTTCAATACATAAACCACCTTAAATATGTAAATAAGCCTTAAATACATAAACCACCTTAAATACGTAAATAAGCCTTCAATACATAAACCACCTTAAATATGTAAATAAGCCTTAAATACATAAACCACCTTAAATACGTAAATAAGCCTTAAATACATAAACCACCTTAAATATGTAAATAAGCCTTAAATACATAAACCACCTTAAATACGTAAATAAGCCTTCAATACATAAACCACCTTAAATATGTAAATAAGCCTTAAATACATAAACCACCTTAAATATGTAAATAAGCCTTAAATACATAAACCACCTTAAATACGTAAATAAGCCTTCAATACATAAACCACCTTAAATATGTAAATAAGCCTTAAATACATAAACCACCTTAAATATGTAAATAAGCCTTAAGTACATAAATAAGCCTTAAATATGTAAATAAGCCTTCAATACATAAACCACCTTAAATATGTAAATAAGCCTTAAATACATAAACCACCTTAAATATGTAAATAAGCCTTAAATACATAAATAAGCCTTAAATATGTAAATAAGCCTTCAATACATAAACCACCTTAAATATGTAAATAAGCCTTAAATACATAAATAAGCCTTAAATATGTAAACAATCCTTAAATACATAAATCACCTTAAATATGAAAATAAGCCTTAAATACATAAATAATCCTTAAATATGTAAATAATCCTTAAATATATAAATAATCCTTAAATATGTAAATGAGCCTTAAATACATAAACCACCTTAAATATGTAAATAAGCCTTCAATACATAGACCACCTTAAATGTGTAAATAATCCTTAAATACATAAATAATCCTTAAATATGTAAATAAGCCTCAAATACATAAACCACCTTAAGTACATAAATAAGCCTTAAATACATAAACCACCTTAAATATGTAAATAAGCCTTAAATACATAAATAAGCCTTAAATATGTAAACAATCCTTAAATACATGAATCACCTTAAATATGAAAATAAGCCTTAAATACATAAATAAGCCTTAAATATGGAAATAAGCCTTAAATACATAAATAAGCCTTAAATATGTAAATAAGCCTTAAATATATAAATAATCCTTAAATATGTAAATGAGCCTTAAATACATAAACCACCTTAAATATGTAAATAAGCCTTCAATACATAGACCACCTTAAATGTGTAAATAATCCTTAAATACATAAATAATCCTTAAATATGTAAATAAGCCTCAAATACATAAACCACCTTAAGTACATAAATAAACCTTAAATACATAAACCACCTTAAATATGTAAATAGGCCTTTAATACATAAATAAACCTTAAATGCATAAATAAGCCTTAAATACATAAACCGCCTTAAATACATAAACCACCTTAAATACGTAAATAAACCTTAAATACATAAACCATCTTAAATACATGAATGAGCCTTAAGTTCATAAACCACCTTAAATACGTAAATAAGCCTTAAATACAGAAACCACCTTAAATACATAAATAAGCCTTAAGTTCATAAACCAGTTTAAATACATAAATAAGCCTTAAATACATAAACCACCTTAAGTACATAAATAAGTCTTAAATACATAAGATAACTTAAATATATAAATTACCTTAAATTTCTAAATAGGCCTTAAATACATAAACCACCATAAATACATAAATAAGCTTTAAGTTCATAAACCACCTTAATACATAAACTACGTTAAATACGTAAATAAGATTTAAATACATAAACAACCTTAAATACATAAATAACCCTTAAATACAAAAACCACCTTAAATACATAAATAACCCTTAAATACATAAATCAGCCTTAAGTTTATAAACCACCATAAATACGCAAATACGCCTTAAATACATAAACCACCTTAAATGCACAAATAAACCTTAAGTTCATAAACCACCTTTAATACATAAACCACCTTAAATACATAAATAAGCCTTAAATTCATTAACCACCTTAAATACATTAACCACCTTAATTATGTGAATAAGCCTTAAGTTCATAAACCACCTTAAATACGTAAATAAGCCTTAAGTTCATAAAGTTCATAAACCACCTTAAATAAGATAACCCACCTTAAATACGTAAATAAGCCTTAAATACATAAGCCACCTTAAATACATAAACCACCGTAAATAAAATAAATCCCCTTAAATACATAAATAGTCTTTAAGTTCATAAACCACTTTAAATCTGTTAACGATCATTAAACCCATCATCTGCTCTTTCCACCGTCGTCGTGGCGACCCTTGCGGTGACTCAGTGTTTCTCCTCTGGTTGCCGTCGGTGACAGTTGCTCGCCCCTCCTCTTCCTCCTCTTCATCACGTTGATCGACACATTAAATGCATCATCACGTCTGATTCACACATTATTCACATATTGACACTGATGCATGTGCAGTGTGCTCAGAGGCCCCCCCCCCCCCCCCCCCCCCCCGCCGCTGACCGTCCAATCACCTTCTGTCTCCCACATGGACGTTATTAGTAACAGATCACCGGCTGTCGTTTGTGCATCATGTGATGTTTTCTCACGTTATTGTCTTTATTTGATCTTTAGAAAACTGTTCGAAAACGTGTTCGTATCATGAAGACGATAAATATGATCTGACGAATATTCAGTCGCAAGAAACTACAACTCCCATCATGCCTCAGCACATGTTATAGAGTGGAAGTGACTGTTAATAAAGATGAACAGAACGACAGTAAGGGTCAAAGTTGACTTCATCAGTTCAGCGCTGTTCTGCTGAGGACTGAGAAAGAAAGCATCTGTCCGTGCTCATTGTGAAGGTCAAACTACAGTTACTACCATTCTGCAGCCTTTGTAGAATGTTTTTAAACTGGACTTCAGCCAGCCCAGTTTAGACCATTAACAAGGTTGCTCTGAGCGCTGGTGTATTGTTTCACTTTGATTCGTGCAAGAATAACTAAGTATTTTTTTATGATCCCTCAAATCAGAGTGGTGTTTTTCTTTGTCTCAGAGTGCTATGAAATCCATTACAACTACAATGAAAGTGTTTTATTATGTATAAAACAGTCAAATCATCAAATGTTCTTCACATCTGAATCGGAGCCTCGTGTCCACGTCGTTACCATGGCGACACCTTTAGAACCCCTGACATCCTCAGCATCGGGCAACAAACCAAAGAGCTGGAGTAAAAAGTGAAAGTGTTCTGAGGTCTGCTCTAATTGGCCCAGACCGCCCGCCCCCCCCTCGCTGTGACCCACCCCTCTGATCAATACCCGGCGAGGTAAACCTGCCCGTTGCCTGGTTACTGATCACTCTACATAATTTATGGCGTCCTCATCACTAATTCAGGAGCGAGGCTCGATCAGAGGCGACGGGCCCGGCCTGGTTCAGAGCATATTGTTTCTATAATCCATATTCATTAATGGGGGGGGGGGGGGGGTCGACCTTAGCAGTGGAAAGACGTTGGCCGCTCGGGAAACCCACAGATGAAATGAAATTTGTTGGTTGTTGTCGTTAAAATCAGCACTTTTTAACTTTGTTAGGAAAAGTTCCAGTAAAAACTTTACAAACATCATGAATAAACGGCCGTTCTTTGAAGAAACTTGGGCACCTCTCATTTAATATCTCACTCACTTATCGGAAATTAACTTTTAGCCTTTACTCTAGTGAAGCAGTGAATAGACAGAAGGGTGTGGGTGGGTAGTGGGGGGTGGGAGCAGAGGTGTAGTCCAGGCATGTGCTCCACTCAGTATACTATAGTCGTATCTGAACCAAATTGCCTGTTTTTTCCCCTCGGATGGTGAAGCTATGACCCGCCCTACTCTGCCTCTAATTGGTTCGTACTCGCTGCCTTCACTGATCAGACTGATCTGCCTTGGCAGAGGTCTGCGCTCTCCCAGTGCTTTTCTAGTTCTAATAGTGAACAAATACTCCTGGTGGATGTTTGGGTAAACTAAATACAGTAGTCTGACATGTCACTGTTTCTAAAACAAGGCATTTTTCTGGACTACTTTAAAAAAAAAAGGCAAAACTTGAGAGTATTCCCACTTGTCCAGGAACCACTGCACCACTGGGTGGGAGGGATATTTATTTAAGGACCGAGCCCACAGGGAGAGGCCCCCTCCCTCACTCACACATAGGGGTGTTCGAAAGTATCGGTTCTGCAATATATCGCAATATTTCATTTCACAATACTGTATCGATATTTAAAAGTACTGTATTCATATTTTTAGGTATTTATTCCAATGCAGATATGGCGGAGGTTCATTTTTGTCTTGTGGTTTTCTTTATTGTTTTTATCTTATGTATTATAATTTAACACTATTTTATTAAATAATGGTTATTTGAATCATCCTAAAAGCATTTTTTACTGTTTGAGAAGCAGATGTCAGTTCCTTTGTTGGGATTCCAGAAATATACATGAAAAATATACATGAATAAATGAATGTTAAATGAATAATATGTAATAAATATAATAAAATAAAAAAATCTTAAAAATCTTTTAAATATCTTTAAAAAAAATTTTTTAAAAATTGCCTTTTTAACAGTATCATGATAACTTGTGATATATCGTGTCATGATTCTAGTTTTATGATTTGTATGGTATCTCCAGATTCTTGCCGATACACAGTCCTACTCACACAGTGAGGGAGGGAGGGGCTTTGCCCGATGGTTTTTTATTATTATACTCAGACGCAATAAACTGGAATTTGACCCCCTTAACACACTCAAAAACTCACTAAATTTGGCACGCAAGTCATGTCCAGCGAAAATTTTGATAAAATGTAAAAATTACCCTATAGGTGCCAACATGTGCTCTCTAGCGCCCCCTAGATACACTAAAACGGCCCTAGTGGCCAGTAGGAATATCGTTGGAACATGAAACAAACGCCAAAATTTTCGTCTCATCGAGCCCGACAAATCATACATGATACCCACGAGCTAACTCCAACAGGAAGTTCAGAATTTGCCTTTCAAAATAAAAGGCTGGCATACAAACTTCCAGTTGGAACGTCGTAGATGCATGAAACCAACACCAAAACTTTCGTCTCATCGAGCCCGACAAATCATACACTGACACCTATGAGCTAACTCCAACAGGATCCAGATCCAGTTCATCCATCAGATCCAGTTCGTCCGTCAGACCCGGGTTCAGACCGAGGCTGAACTGGACCCGTAGATCCGGCCCGGTTCATCCATCACCATTAATGATCCAAAACAAAATATTGACACGTCCTCCAGTCTCCCAACGCCATGATTTATGGACGTAAAGTCCCAGCGGCACCTCTGGAGGACAGGAATATGACTGCAATGCATCATGGGACTGGAACCAGAGGAAACAGCAGTCTGTTTAACATTTAGAGTCCGAACCTGAAGGAAAGCAGCTGGTAATCAGGTCATTTCAGTCATAACTTTGGAGATGATACGTTTAAAGATGGAAAAAGCCACCAAAACTCAACCAGTAGAAAATGAACGGTTTAAGTCACGTTACGTTCGTCCTGGATCTGAGTCCAGTCCGTTTGGATCCACATGTTTCTCATCTTTTAGTCCTACTGTGGTCGTTTTGTGTTTAAACTGACATGTTTTCTCCGCTCTTTCTTGGGATTGGCGACGTGTTCCTGGAAATAAGGAACAATTAGTGTATGATTTAATTTAGAAACAAAGAGGATTCATGGTTTAACAGTTTTCAACTTAAAGCTGCGTAAGACTTTTATCACCAATTTTTCATCACATTTATGAAACCCGAGTCATATCTTAAGTATCAGGAACTCGTAAGTCTTTCCTTGATCACTCACCTGAATCTCTTCCCAAACGATTTCGAAGTGTACTCCACCATAAATAGTCCATTTGTTTTCAAACGGAACCAATATGTCACTTGAGCACTTTTGGAAATTTGTCACAACGTGCACTGTGGGAGTGGAGTTCCACGCAGCCTCAGTAGTAAAAGGCAATGAAGACGTGTCCGTGTTTGTTGCCGCTGCGGTCAAATCTGTGAATGTTGAAACACATCCAGAGTCGATCTTTATCGTCTTTAAGCTCTTCTTCGTCAGTATTTTATCGCCTATTTTTGTCTTAACTTGCATTTGATTATTTCTTCATCTGAGTCTAAGTTAATCAGCCAATCAATCAAAGTTTATTTATATAGCACTTTACAACAACATGACGAAGACCAAAGTACTTTACATCTAAAAACATCATTAAATTATGAGAAAGAAACAGTTTAGTCAAATACCATAAATATGCATAAAATAGTAGGACACAATACACAGTGATAAAAGTTAATGTGTGTTGTTAAATGCTCAGTCTTTGTTAATTTTAGTGCCTTTTTCTCATATTGTTTCGCATATATGTGGGTGTTATGTCTGTTTTAGCGTTGAAGGGTTAAAGTCTGAAAATTAGCCACTGTTGCTAAAAGTCCTTTATACAATATGTTGTGTCGGATAAAGTAAACGTTTACCTGAAGATAAAAATCAAGAAGATCAAAGTTATTTGACTAAATCCTGAAGGGATCCCGTGTCTAAAATTTGTCTTGTCTGATTTTAGCGTCTAATTTTGCTAAAACAGTCGTACAAGAACTACGGGGTAATGTTCGATGTAGGCCTCTGCATTTAAGCAAAGAAACAAACCTGCACGACCCTTTAAGCCTTTTTCAGTATAGATCTGGGTTTGTTGGATGCACATGAATGCACCACTAAGTCCCTGTGTTTGTCAAAGGTTAAACACAAGGTCAAAGGACCAATCAGAGCTGTCGTTCTACTCGATCATGTTCGCAGCTCTTTATCATGTTACACTAAAAAACATGGAGGGTAATAGGTTTTACTGATCCTCATCTCAGCGCCTCAGATAAATACTACGCTGTACTCGTCCAGATCGATTTTCAGTCTGAAGAAGAAGGATTAAGACTAAGCGAAGGACGGTGGGAGGAGGCAGAGGAGCAGGTGAGGTGAAGGAGGGAACGTCAGATGAAAAGAGACAAAAAAAGGAGCGATGGAGGAAACGCAGGGAGGAGATGGATGAGGCGAGGAGGACGAGGAGGTGGAAGGGAAGTGATGGAGGGATTAGAGAGGGATGAGGAGGAGAGGAAACGGAGGCGGAGTGAAAAATGACAGAGCCGGGATGGAGGTGAAACGGAAAGAGTGAGTGAACAGAATAAAAAATGAAAGTACTGGAAAGTTGTTTCCACTTTACAGTAAAATGAAACTCACGCCTTTGTAGCGTCACCGTCCAGCTGCTCCGATAGTTTCTTCTTTAACCCTTAGTGGTCTGAGCCTATTTTGGTTGTTTTTCAGTACTTTTGATTTTACTAAACCCATGTTTGGTATCTGTTTTTCAGCACAACTTCATCTGTCTCATCTGTCTTTTATTGTTTCACTTTAACCTACTATAGCAACACAAAAGGACAAAAAACACAAAAAATATAAAATCTGATTTAAAAAATGTGTATAATTTATTACATAAATAACACAAAGATGTTTAATGAACCTTTTCAAAGACTTTAAAAGTGCATATTGGTTCCAAATATTAGGTATATGAAAACTATACTCAAATATTTGACATAAGTAAGTACGTAAGTGCCGTACTTTCTGGACTATAAGCCGCACTCACCCCGTCTCCAACGTCTCACCATCACTTCATTGATGCGAAGTTTACGTACAGCAGCTCTATTTCCTTCTTCGTCAGCCAGATCGATCGTTAGCCCAGAAAACATAAATTAGCCGCATCATTTTAGAGCTGTGGGTAGGAATGGGGATCATTAAGAATTTAACCATTCCGATTCCATTATCGATATTGCTTATTGATCCGATTCCTTATCGATTCTCATTGAGTGAGGGAATAAAAGAGTACAAACAGGTGTGTTTGTATTAACTGTCTTTTATATTTCCATCTGCACAGAAAATAGAACATATACAGTATGTACAAATAATAAGAACAGATGACGCCGGGCCCGGTTGGGGGGGGGGGGGGGAGTACAGTGAAAGTGAAACTACAGACTCTTTACTAATTCCTCTATCGCTGCTTTTCTACTACGTGGAACCGGTTCGACTCGGCTCAGCTTGTCTCTCGTTGTTGTGCTCCTCATTTCCTTTCCCTTCTGCCCTTCAGAAACTTGTATTTGAGGAGTTACTACGTTTGTTGCCCACACCAGAACCGGCCCGGCGTTCACTCTGCCGCTACATTCACAAGCACCGCTGAGTAGAGAATCAAATATGTGACATTCCTGTAAATGAATCACATGCTGTGGACAAATGTTTGAGGATATTGGAGAGATTCCACCCTATGGAAGACATGGAAGCTTTGACAGTGTTCCAGTGGACCTGGTGTGGTCTGTTTAGACCTGGTGTGGTCTGTTTGGACCTGGTGTGGTCTGTTTAGACCCGGTGTGGTCTGTTTAGACCTGGTGTGGTCTGTTTAGACCCGGTGTGGTCTGTTTGGACCCGGTGTGGTCTGTTTGGACCCGGTGTGGTCTGTTTGGACCCGGTGTGGTCTGTTTAGACCCGGTGTGGTCTGTTTGGACCCGGTGTGGTCTGTTTGGACCCGGTGTGGTCTGTTTAGACCCGGTGTGGTCTGTTTAGACCCGGTGTGGTCTGTTTAGACCTGGTGTGGTCTGTTTGGACCTGGTGTGGTCTGTTTGGACCTGGTGTGGTCTGTTTAGACCTGGTGTGGTCTGTTTGGACCTGGTGTGGTCTGTTTAGACCCGGTGTGGTCTGTTTAGACCTGGTGTGGTCTGTTTAGACCCGGTGTGGTCTGTTTGGACCCGGTGTGGTCTGTTTGGACCCGGTGTGGTCTGTTTGGACCCGGTGTGGTCTGTTTGGACCCGGTGTGGTCTGTTTGGACCCGGTGTGGTCTGTTTGGACCCGGTGTGGTCTGTTTAGACCCGGTGTGGTCTGTTTAGACCCGGTGTGGTCTGTTTAGACCCGGTGTGGTCTGTTTGGACCCGGTGTGGTCTGTTTAGACCCGGTGTGGTCTGTTTGGACCCGGTGTGGTCTGTTTGGACCCGGTGTGGTCTGTTTAGACCCGGTGTGGTCTGTTTGGACCCGGTGTGGTCTGTTTAGACCCGGTGTGGTCTGTTTGGACCTGGTGTGGTCTGTTTGGACCTGGTGTGGTCTGTTTAGACCTGGTGTGGTCTGTTTGGACCCGGTGTGGTCTGTTTGGACCTGGTGTGGTCTGTTTAGACCTGGTGTGGTCTGTTTGGACCCGGTGTGGTCTGTTTAGACCCGGTGTGGTCTGTTTGGACCCGGTGTGGTCTGTTTGGACCTGGTGTCGTCTTTTTAGACTGTTTCTGCCTCAACGCCATGTTGTCTACGTTCTGACCAAAACAATGCAGCGTACATGTGACGTCATCGCACATGCTCAACGAAGGCGGAATCGATAAGCAGAATCGTTAAACAGGCAGGCAAACGATTCCAAGGAATTGAGCTACTGGGAAGCAGTTCTCAAAAAGAACCGGTTCTCAATTCCCATCCCTAGCCGCGGGTACCGGAAATTAGGGTAAGTAAATTTTATTTATAGAGCACGTTTCACAGACAGAGTCATTAAGTGCTTTACAGTGCAAAGTACAAATAAAAATTACAAATAAAATACCATTAAAACACAATAAAATACAGTTAAAATATGATAAATACATAAAGTGCAATCACATAAAAACATCTTCACATAGGCGTTTTGTCCCCCCCACACCACCACCACCTCATTTTCATACTTTTATTCATATCTCCGTCATATCTCCGGTTGTATTTGCTTTATTACCATCAAATAAAAAGTGGGAGTGTTTCAAGTCCGCACTGTGGAAGGCGTTTGTCCTCAGTGGTCTAGGTGACCAGCTTCTGACATGTTGAAAATGTCATGTGATTCAGTCACGGGGTCATGACCGTGGACCCCTAAGGGTTAACCCTTTAACCTCTGACTTGGTCTAAGATTCACTCCCACTGGTCTGATGTTTTCATCTGTGTCTTCTTATTATCGTTCCGTTTCAGATCATGTTTTCTGGTGGTTTAACCCAGTTTGGAGTCCAGTACCGACTGATGATTCCAGATGAGAAGTTAAAAATATTGTTGGTTTTCATGCTCATTTCAGTCTACCTCGGCCCAACCTTATTTACTGTTTTAGCCCCAACTGGTCCAAGACGTTCAGTGTTTTTGTCCTATTTTAGTCTTAGTTTGACTAATATATCCTGTTGGTTTAGCCCACTTTGGTTTCCACTCCCTAGAAGGAAACTTTTAACTCTTAGATGGAAGGTTGGACGTACTACAGTCCATCCCAGACCATCATGCTTTGCTCTTGTTACTGGGTTTTTACACAGTTCAGTTTAATATTCAGTTTTTTCACCTATTTTTCCATTCAGCTGGTGTCTGAACCTTTAATCCCAGTTTAGTTTAATATTTTAGGTTTGGTGTCATTTCCATATTAAATAGTATTGGATGTAAACTTTTGACTTTTGTCCAGTTAAGTCCAGTTTTCTCATTTTTACACAGAATTGAATCCAGTTCCTCTGATCTTTAATCCCTGTTGTGGTACAACATTGATCCAGTCTTCTTCAACATCATGGTGTGTTTTAGTCCTGGTTTAGTTCAACATTTGTTCAGTATTTAAGTGATTTGGTCCAGTTTGTTGCTCTGGTGTACAGTCTTGCTAACTGTTGTCAGGGTTCCAGGTTAAGGTCCAGTTTTCACTTGTATTTTTGCCCAGTTTGGTCCAATACCTGGTCCGTTTTCCCTGATTTCATCCAACCGTGGGTCCACATTTTAGCTCCAACTGGTCTAGTACCTTCTGCTTTTAAGGTTTAGCCTCATCTGGTGCCGTTTGGATTTGAGTTAAATTCAGACTCTGGTGATTCTAGACAAAAAGTCCAAGTTTATAACGGTCCATCCTGAAGGTAACGTCAGTGTGTGAATGTCAAAGTCAGTTTTCTCTGATCTTTAAGCCCACGCGTCTTTGTTTTTTCGGTCAAATATTGTGCGATTCCTCAGATGTTTGGTACTAAATTCTCTGGTTCTGGTGTTCTCATTTGGGCCCAGTAGTTTCACATGTGTCTTTTGACTTTTCCCAAGCCTATAAAAGTTGTTTTCCTTCGGTTTTATCTCTATATCCTTCAGTCTTTCCTGCTCTGTTTGTCTGGTGTGCTTCCTCATTCCTCTCCATTCTTATTGAGAGATTTTCCCATAGATAATCTTCAGTTCTGTCCATTTTTCTCTGTTTTTCTGTTGCTCAAATCTAAAGCAAACACACCTCCGTCCTACTGGGGATGTTCCTTTGGTGTCTGGAGTCCATTATGCTTTGTAGTAGTTGTTTTGTTCCAGTATTCTCCGGTGTATTTGTGTGTCGGTGTCCAATAATTCAGGAAAAAAACTGAGCAGCAGGAGCTTTGTGTGATGTGTTTTTGTGTTCTGGCTCAGAATGAAAGTGTAAGAAAGAGTAAATCACAGACAGACCTACTGAGATAACTGAACACAGACATTATTGGAGGACGTTTGACAAGAGGAGTCAATGAATATGGAAATCCAATTGGATGTTTTCAAAAAAGTGTTATTTTGGAACGTTGTTATTATTATTATTATTATTATTATTATTATTATTATTATTATTATTATTATTATTATTATTATTATCATCATGTATTTGGGCCAAAATCTGAACAAGTTTCCCCCAAAAAATAAGATAAAGAGCATGGAATCAAATGACAGTAGACTCAAACACAATAAAACCAAACAAGTGCTTGAATTAAGCTAAAAAAAAAAAATAAAAAAAAAAATCTTGATTTAAGCAAAAAAAATTTTAATGAAGCAAAAAAAAAAAAAAAATCTTGAATTAAGCAAAAAATCTTGAATTAAGCAAAAAAACATCTTCAATTAAGCAAAAAATCTTCAATTAAACAGAAAATCTTCAATCAAGCAAAAAAAATCTTGAATTAAGCAAAAAAAAATCTTGAATTAAGCAAAAAATCTTTAATCAAGCAAAAAATCTTCAATTAAGCCGAAAATCATGAATTAACCAAAAAAATATTGAATTAAGCGAAAAATCTTTAATCAAGCAAAAAAATGTTGAATTAAGAAAAAAATCTTGAACGAAGAAAAAAAAAATCTTGAATAAAGCAAAAAAAAACTTGAAGTAAGCAAAAAAATCTTGAATTAAGCAAAAAAACATTGAATTAAGCAAAAAATCTTTATTCAAGCAAAAAAATCTTGAATTAAGCAAAAAAATATATTGAATTAAGCAAAAAATCTTTAATCAAGCAAAAAATCTTCAATTAAGCAGAAAATCTTAAATCAAGCAAAAAACAAATCTTGAATTAAGCAAAAAAGAATCTTGAATTAACCAAAAAAATCGTGAATTAAGCAAAAAATCTTTAATCAAGCAAAAAAAAAACTTGAATTAAGCAAAAAAAACTTGAATTAAGCGAAACAATCTTGAATTAAGCAAAAAATCTTTATTCAAGGAAAAAAAAAATCTTGAATTAAGCAAAAAAAAATCTTGAATTAAGCAAAAAAATATCTTGAATAAAGCAAAAAAAAACCTTGAATTAAGCACAAAAAAAAAAAATCTTGAATTAAGCAAAAAATCTTGAATTAAGGAAAAAAAAAATCTGCCAGTGGGACAAGTGAAAATGATCTTGCTCAGATTTGTTGAACTCAGATTTTCCAGATCTATTGTCTATAAATCAGTTCTTATGTCTCTCTTTAGGTGATTGTGTCTGATTTAAAGTGTGATCAGATCTTTGGACTAGAAATGAGACAAATCCACTTGGTCAGATTCAGATGTTTCCAGTGTGGTTAGGGTCTGTAGATGGTCTGTTGTGTCCTGGTGGACTTGGAGGACGTTCTAAAGTCCACTGAGAAGGTCCAAGGAGTCTTAAATATGTTCCAGGGCTGTTGTAAGACACGAGGCCTTTGGATGAAACCTGAAGACAGACTGTGGACAACAGGTGTCTTCTTCCCATGATGCACCGGGGCCGGTCTTCAGTCCAGGACACAGTCATCCCACCACGTTGACATTTTACACTCGTGTTTTGATCGATTGGTTCTGCAGATGCCACGTTAGTCACATCCCGCTGGCGTCATGTGACCGTTAAACGGCGGCGTCATGGACAGACGGTACAACAACTACACACCAACAGACACACACATACACTATAAAAACTCAGACGGAGAAAAAATATGGAACAAGTTAAAAAAAAAAAAAAAGCATCATCTGCTCAGCGTTAGAGTCCAGAGGTCGTTTTCTGTTTTCTCACACTCATTTACATCAGTTATTAATTAAATTTTAACCCAATCAAGAAGCTAAAACACTAATAATATTAAGTATTTGTGAATAAGCAGCTGTAATTTCATCAGATAATTTTCCTAGAATATGTAAATTATTTCCCAAAATGTCCAACATTTCCACTCACGTGTACTTTTTTTCCACCACGTTTTGAAAACTTTCCACTGGCACACGTCTTTTTGTAGCGGTTCTCCCAGGAAAAAGCAGTCAGCTGATCTGGTCCAATCTACACATTACACTAAGAATAACTTCTGACATGAAAATGAATACAGGTGAAATACTTCTGAATACAAACTGAATACTTTTGATTAAAAGGCTGGTTTCTGACACCGCAGTCGAACCACTTTAAATCATCACAGGAGACATTTGGTTTAGAAGCATCCAGAACACAGGCCTGGGAGTTTTGGTTTGTTTTCGGTGTTTGAATTCAGAAAGGCTGCATGTTGGTGTTGAAGTGAACTAGAGCTGCACCATTTGGTGAAAAAGTGACATTGCTGATTTTATGAACAACACTGCAGGAAGTAGGGATGTAAACAATTAACCGACTATCGATTAATTGTCGATAAGAATTTGCTCGATTAAATTATTAATTTTCAGTTAATTGCCCTTGTCCACCTGTCCACACCTGTCCGAAAGCTGCCGGTTTGTCTGCGCTGCGACGCCGCAGCTGGGATAGGTGGTCATCGAACCGGATCATGGCGTTGATGAGTTAGAATGTCTGTATGGACATGGTAGAGTGAAACATAGACCGTCTGTTTGTGGGAGCAGCACCCCCCCGAATAAATACACGCACTAATGTGGGGTCGGTATCAGAGCGTTTTCCCTGGAGGTTGGTCTAGTCCACAGTCTGAGAAAGATCCTGATCCGGGTCACAGGTATGTCCCAGGAAAAAGCTGGTGGGGGGGGACTTATTTTGTATCCTTCCTACTGTAATGCATGTTCTCTGTCTAATGTCTGATCGATGTTGCAGCACAGGAGGGCGTTTGGACGGCTGTTCCTCAGCCTTCACAGGCCCGACCGCCACCAAACTCGCCAAATGAATAGAAACTTTACCTGACTATCTACTAGGCACAGTTTTATGTCCGTATTCAAATGTTGTGAGGTATGCTGGGAGATTTTAGCCTCTCATGCTTTCGTACAATGGCACCACGGGTACAATGCCACTAGTAATAGATAATAGTCCAAGACAAACGTTCTGCCCCTCAAATTAAAGTTTGCGAAGCTTCAGGAGGTGGGGAAAAGATAAATGAGCGAAAAGTTTCACTTTCACTTCTGCGGGGGCATGGACTGCACCACCCCGTACCCCCATGGTATTATAAATAGGATGGAAAGTGACACACGCACAGGCGCGGTTACCAACCAACACGCACGCATCCCCGGCCGAACTGCGAGCATACAGCTGAGTAACCTCCCCACACACCGACAAAACGCACACGCGTGCACCCCACCCACCCACCGACGAAACGCATGTGTGCACCCCCCATTACAGACCGCCACACCAACAGATGAATTCCACAGGAAACACTGACTGTATTCAACTGTTCAATAAATCCATCATTAAGGAATATGCCATGCTTTTTTCATGAAGTTTAGAAACAGTATTTAGCTTTTATTCTTATAGATCGTATTGAAAAAGAAATTCAGGTTGTCAGGAAAATCGCCACTTATCAATGAATTGATAATAGATCGATAAGGTCAACCAACTAACGATTAATGGATTAATCGATCATTTGCATCCCTGGCAGGAAGTAAGCGTAGACTTGCATTAATGCGTGTGGATGTGGTCAGATATTTGAGTTCCATCCTGTTCAGGCTGAACCTGCAGGAGCCACAGTCATCCTGCTGTTTCCTCACATGTGTGTGAGCCTACAGACCTACTTTGTTCAATGTATTTTTAATCACTCCCAGTTTTTACAGTGCGCCCACCAGCAGCATCCCCTTCTGTAAGCATTGCTGATTGGCTGAGGGAGGGGGCCTGGCGATGCAGAGCAGAGTGACTTAAGAGACTGAATAACCGAGCCCCCCCACCCACTCTGTGATGTTTGCTCTCGGGCCATTTATCGTCGAGTGTCATGCAATCTGTTCAGCGATCCTCTGCACACGCCTTCCATCAGATGTGAGATTCTCCTGGAGGTTAGAGCGTCTTTTCATTGGACGGTGACGAGAGGCAGCAGCAGCAGCAGTTTTCCCTCCGTTAGGGGACAACCCAGACGTTACTGACAGAATCTGAGGCGGTTAAAAGGCTAAAACTCCTCAGTATGACACCGGAAACCCCGCAGCCTCAGTTCCAGACAGTGGAGAAATCATTACAGAAAAACAAGTGAAACACCTGCAGACAGAGCAGCTCTACAGCATCTGAAACACTCCAGAGCTTCCTGGAGTTCCTCTGAAGTCTGGTACTTATAGACCCGATGTGTACATGCATATCACTGGGCTACAAGTAAAAACCTCCAAAAAATAAAAGTAGTGAAGCTTCACCAAGTTTGTGTCACTAATAAATACAGGGTGGGGAAGCAAAATGTACAATATTTTGAGGCAGGGATTGAAAGACAGTGTATGACCAGTTAGTTTATTGAAAGTCATGAGAATTTATTTGCCACAAGAAAATGTACATAATAGAAAATGTTTTTATTCTATGTGTCCTCCTTCTTTCTCAATAACTGCCTTCACACGCTTCCTGAAACTTGTGGAAGTGTTCCTCAAATATTGGGGTGACAACTTCTCCCATTCTTCTTTAATAGTATCTTCCAGACTTTCTGGTAATAGTTTATATTAGTATATAATATATATATATATATATATATATATATATATATATATATATATATATATGTATATATATATATATTAATAGTCATAGTCATTCTCTTCTTTCCATTATAAACAGTCTTTATGGACACTCCAACTATTTTGGAAATCTCCTTTGGTGTGACGAGTGCATTCAGCAAATCACACACTCTTTGACGTTTGCTTTCCTGATTACTCATATGGGCAAAAGTTTCTGAAAAGGTATGGATAATAGTGTTAGGTATGATTATGACATCAGTATATGTTTGGGTTCAAAACAATTGACGTAGTGTCTGCTGAGAAAAAACAACTAAATGTTCATTGTACATTTTGCTTCCCCACCCTGTATGTGTTCCTTTCTTAGGGCTGGTTCGCTGTAGTTTCCAAGATACAGATTAATGTCAAAATGTGAAATAGTGAGAATTAATGAGATTTTGCAGTTCAGGCATTTTTTTCATCATGTTCAGAAAACAAAACCTCTTGTCCAGGTCTAGCTGATGATTAACTGCACTGGTCCAAGAGTAAAACAAACCTCCAAAATAAAAGTGTGAATCGTTTAAATTCAGAGAAAACAGCAATGGTGACAGTACGCAGCCCTGTGGGACACCAGTACTGATTAGACTGGGCTAAAAAAAACCTCCAGAACAAAAGTAGTGAAACTTAACCAAGTCTGAGTCATTATTAAGTATAAATTCAGTCCAAGTGCTGGTTGGTTGTAGTTTCACAGATACAGTCCTGGGTCAAAATGTGACAATAATGAGAGTTTAAGAGAATTAGACATTTGACGAATTCTGTACAAAGAATTATAAAGAAAATATAATCTGTGGAATTTTTAAGACGTTTGAGTGTTAGATTTAAGGATTAATTATCAGTTTTATGGAGAATTAAGGCCTTCGTTTAGGACAATCACATTTATTACATGGACCATAGCAACCACGCATAAAGAGTGGGAATCACCATAGCAACATGTATAATGGACAGGAATCACCATAGCAACCATGCATAAAGAGTGAGAATCATCATAATATCAATGCATAAAGAATAATAATTACTGTAGTAACCATGGATAAATAGTGGAAGTCACCATGACAACCATGCATTAAGAGCGGGAATTACCATAGCAACATGCTTAAAAAGCGGGAATCACTACAACAGCCATGCATAAAGTTTGTGAATCATCATAATAACAGCATAAATAGCGGGAATCAGCATAGCAGCCATTCATAAAGAGCAGGAATCACCATAGCAATTGTGCATAAAGTGCAGGAATTGCCATAGCAACCGTGCATAAACAGCAGGAATTTCCATAGCTACCATGCTTAAAGAGCAGAAATCACCACAGCAAACCAATAAAGAGCGGGAATTGCCATAGCAACTATGTATAAAGAGTGGGAATCACTGTAGCAACATGTATAAAAACCAGGAATCACCTTAGCAGCCATGCATAAAGAGCGGTAATTGCCATAGCAACCATGCATAAAGAGCAGGAATCACCATAGTAACCATGCATAAAGAGCGGGAATCACCACAGCAACTAATAAAGAGCAGGAATTGCCATAGCAACCGTGTGGAAAGAGTAGGAATCACTGTAGCAACATTTATGAAAACCAGGAATTACCATAGCAACCATGCATAAAGAGTGGGAATCATTATAGCAGCCCTGCATAAACAGCGGGAATGTCCATAGCAACCAATAAAGCGTGGGAATCACCATAGCAACCATGCATAAAGAGTGGGACTCACCATAGCAACCAATGCATAAAGAGCGGGAATCACCATAGCAACCAATAAAGAGTGGGAATCACTATAGCAGCTGTGCATAAAGAGCGGGAATCACCATAGTAACCAATGCATAAAGAGCGGGAATCACCGTAGCACTTTGTATAAACAGCGGAAATCACCATAGCAACCATATGTAAAGAGCAGGAATCACCGGAGAAACAGGTCGTAATCCACCTCTTATGTGTTAAACTAATCTTTCACTCTTCACCCATAATATCGTTTGACATTTTTCAGTTTTAAAGGTCAGTAAAGCCACATTTTACAGAGTTCCACCTCCTAAATGTGCAGTTTTTTTCCGACCGTTTCGACTCGTAAACCTTCAGTTTTTCATCTCTCGCTGCTTCTGTCTTCTTCACTTTCCTTCACTTTCCTTCATTCGGTCCAAATGTGAAATAATTTGCCATCCTCCCTCTTTCATTTCCCATCCACCTCCCCTTCGCCTGGTTTCACTTTCCACCAAATAAAACACCTTTTTTTTTGGTCTCCCCTCCTCATCTGTCTCCATTTCTTCTAATTATATTTGCCATGAATACATTTATGACTGCATTAGCCGTCGCTGTGCGGTGGCGGTTGTGGTTTTAAGCTGCTGGATCGTGATTAAGTGCAGTGATTACATTGGCTGCCGTGACAGAAAACACCACTTGTAATTAGACGGGGCGACTGAGAGCAATCCGAGACTTCATAATGCACGTTAAAATATTAATTAAAACCAGATCCTGCAAATTAATGAGCATAAATCTGAGGCAAATAAAAGATATCCAAGTTGTCAGTGCAGCCTGGAGCGTTTCACACCAGAGAAACAAGTTTATTATGGAGGAGAAAAAAAAGCTGCCGGAGTCCAAATGTGGAGACGGCGTTGGTTTGTTCTGTCACGTCTTCACTTTGAGCCCATGTCAGATCCTCGAAACCTCCATTTTTAACCTCCTGAAATGAGACGCTAATGCTAACGGTAACAGTAACGCTTTATAACGAGGTATTTTCATGTTATAGTTAAAGGTAAAAGACTAACCAGCATTCACAGCTGATCAGGTCAAATCGCACTTTTATTAGCTTTTCGGGAATCAAGTCTTATTTGTCTTGTTATGACTCATTTACATTGTCGCATTTTTTTCCATTGTTCTCATATAGTTGCGTCTTTTTTGTCTCTTACAACATTTTCGTCTTGTTGCATCGTTTACGTTTTCTTCTCGTGTCTTTTTGCGTCTTTTACAACATTTTAGTCTGGTGTGTTATACATCTTGTTGCGTCTTTTACAATGTTTTCATCTTGTCACATTTTTTACGATGTTTTTATCTTATTGCGTCTTTTGCTCTGTTTCCATTTTGTTGATGCTGTTCACGCTGTGTCAAATACCACACTGTTAGTGGTTAGTGTTCGGTTTAGGCAGGGTCTTCCATATAAACAGTCGCGACACTTCCATAGACTCCCACTGTAAAAAATGGCGGACGAAATATGGACCTTCTTCCGGGTTCTGGAGGGGCTGATAGTTCCTACATTGAGTGTAACGCTGTCAGAACCAAGGTTATAATAGTTTTGGGTTTTTCATTATAGTTTAGTTTTATTTAGTTTTGACTTTTTTTCTCTAATTCAGTTTTAATTAGTTTTTAGAGCAGGTTTGCTAGTTTTTATTAGTTTTCGTTTTTTTTCTAAATGCTTAGTTTTAGTTTAGTTTTAGTATTCATTTTAGTTTTGTCGTATCTTTTCTCTTCTTCTCCGTCGTATTCAAATAAATCCCAGACAGGACTCTGCTGCTTTCTCCCAACTTTAGTCTCCATGTTTCCAGGTAGAGTGGGGACCAGAAGACGACTGGAAACCACAAGTGAACACAAGTGACGGACCCTTAAATATCATATGGTGCCAGCAGATAAAATTGCTAGAGCTAAATAAATCGCTTTCGTATCAATCCGACGTTGACAAAGACGAAAACGAAGGGAATTTTATCCATAATTTTTATAAGTTTTAGTTAGTTTTGTAAGGACACAATACAGTGTCAATTAGTTACGTTTTTTTTTTTCTTTTAATTATAGTTTATTTTTTTCAGTTAACGAAAATGCTTTTTCAATTCTAGTTTTCGTCATTTCGTTAGTTTTCGTTAACGATAATAACCTTGGTCAGAACTCATTCACTTCTATTGCAACTGATCTGTAAGATATCGTCATCTTTCCAATTATCCAGTGTATTTCCTGTATTAGTGACATTTATGTTGTAAATTCTGTTTTCTTTGGTATGTGTTAGCGTTTGTATACATTTATATCTTATCCAGCTGTTCCGTTGGATTTTCAGCTGTAGTCCCATAGTTTACTAGTTTGACTTGTCCTGCTGTTGAGATTTAACCACAAGAACCACAAATTATGGAGTTTTTAAAATAAGGTAACATTAGTCCAAATGTTGTTCTCAGTGGGTTTTATTTCCGTGTTTTGCTGAACCTGGTGGTGTTTGGTTCAGTTTGTCAGCTGAGGTCATCAATCAATCAATCAAATTTTATTTATATAGCACCAAATCAGAACAAAAGTTATCTACTGACACTTTACATATCGTGTTGGTCAAAACAGGACTCTAAGCCAACTTGCAGAAACCCAACAGAATCCTCCAGGAGCAAACACTGGTGACAGTGGAAGGAAAAACTCCCCTTTAACAGCAGAAACCTGGAGCAGACCCAGACCCCTGGAGGATGGACGTCTGCCGTGACCAGGTCATGTGATCATTAGCAGGACAGTAGCTGTAGAGCTGAGCTGTGATAAATAAAAGTTCATTAAAGTTATTATTCATGAGTTAAAGGGGCTGTCAGCCCTGCGATGAACTGGCGACTTGTCCAGGGTGTACCCCGCCTTCACCCCTATGTAGCTGGGATAGGCTCCAAGTGACCCCCATGACCCTAGTGAGGATAAAGCGAGTTCAGAAAATGAATGAATGAGTTAAAGGAGGTGAAACTTCTGTCACTTGGCGTTTGTAAGATCCGACTCATCCTATAAGAATTCTGTTGAGTTTTGAGTTTGCTAATGTTGAGTTTTTCATGAGTTTAGCATCCATGCTAATGCTAACATGCTAAGTTAGCCTCTATGCTATCCTGTGGTTAATGCCTTATTGTGTGTGTTATCAGTGCAGAGCTGGGCACACAGTGTTCACAGATAAACACTGTTTTCTGATTGGACCACAGTCCTACAATAGGAAAACTGAAAATAGTAAATTGTCCATCTCCTTACCAGTAAAGAACAATTACAGAAGGAATGAACTGGTAAAGTTAGCACCACTCACAGAAGTAGCCTACCCAAGCTAACACCAACTTTTGGCCCCAAAACGTCTGTTTTCACAATAATAAAGTCAGTCCTTTCAGTGGTCAATCCCACTACTCAGAAGTACAACACACACAACAGTACACACAGTAGTGACACAACAGGTGGGTGTGGTTTATTTTCAGATTTACCATGATCTCTGCTGTTTGTCCCATAGAAGAACATGACAGCGCCCAGTTCGTTTGGAACTGTTCAGGCCTACATGAACCATGTTACTGTTACATGTTACTGATTTGTAAACGGGAGATCTTGGCTTAAATTGACCCGCAATCAGATGGCGCTGAATAACACGCGAAAGGATGAAAATGCGTATGTATATTACGACAAATGCCATAAGAACTGGTGTGACATACAATGTGATTTTATGAGATCAGTCTGGTGTTTTATATTTTCATCTTGTCACATTTTTTTATGATCTTTTTGTCTTGTCATGTCTTTTACAATATTTTCATCTTGTTGAATCTTTTAGGATCTTTTTATCGTGTTGCGTCTGACAATATTTTCATCTTGTTGAATCTTTTAGGAACTTTTTATCGTGTTGCGTCTTTGACGATATTTTCATCTTGTTGCATCTTTTAGGATCTTTTTATCATGTTGCGTCTTCGACGATATTTTCATCTTGTTGCATCTTTCACGATCTTTTCGTCGTGTTGCGTCTTTTACGATATTTTCATCTTGTGTCTTTTCCGTTTTCATCTTGTCGCATTGTTAACGATGTTTTCATCTTGTTGAGTCTTTTACATCATTTTTCTCTGGACTTTTGCCTCATTTTTTACTTCGACTGTCGTTACATGTTTGGTGTTTCTTTCTCCTTGTTGTTTCCATGTCGTTGTTGTGTGCTATTGTCTGACATTTGTGCGATGTTTCGTCTTTTCTGCGTCTTATTGTTTCGTCCGTTTCAATGCGTCTGGATGATGTAAAATCAAACTAATGGATGATTCAGCGCACAGACACATACTGGTGTGAATAAGAAGGAAAAGGGAAACTTCAGTCCAGACTGCGATGATGAATCTGTAGTTTGTTTGCGTTCAGGTGGAAAACGATGGACGGAATTAATTGAAGGATGGATCGGAATGAGAGGATGGAGAGGAGGAGGAGGACCGGGGTCACTGAGCTGATTGATTGTTCGTTATCATGAAGTGGAGATTTATTCCGTGGTGTTCCTTCATCTGCCTCGACCCCGCGACCTCTCGCTCATTAGCATAGAAACCACATTCCCTGGCTGCTGATTGGACCGGCACCGACGAGACCAGGATGTAAAGGAGGGCCAGGCGGGTTACGCATCATCATAATAAGCCCCAGCATTTCCAATCAAAGCAGGTAATTCTTCTTCTGCCGCCGCCGCCTCGTGGCTCCGTCGGCGTTTGTTTGTGTGTCCGTGGGTGCGTCGGCCCATTAGCTCTGAGCCGTTCATAAACCCACGCACATATTTAGAAGAGTATCCAGATTACATCCCCATCCTCCCACCCACTCCTCACCCGGTCACCGACCTCCGAATATGAGTCCGGACGCCAAAGCGACGCCTGTGGCTGCGTTCGGATAATTATCTGTGCAGATTTATGGGAAAGTGATAAGACAGGAATCTAATGTGTGTGCTGTGTTTTTGTTTTCTGCTGCTGCTGTTGTGTGAGCGCCGGCAGCAGAAGAAAAAGAAAACACCTGTTTACTGCCACCACTGAAGGACTGTTCACATTCAGACCAGATGAATCCCACAAGGAGCAGGTTATCAACAGAGGATTCACCCGTTAAAGTAGGGATGGGGATCCATAAGAATTTAACGAGTCTGATTCCATTATCGATTTTGCTTATCGATCTGATTACTTATCAAATTTTTTTAAAATATGGTTTTATTAAGAAGATATTTAACCTCCTGAGGCACAGGAAAGTATAAGTTTGGGCTTTTGTTTTTTTTGTTTTTTTTTAATAATTGCCGATATTGGAAACATCAAGATGTAACAATTTTTTGGCATGCATTTTTTTTTTTTTTTTTTCATGGAATGTCCTTTGCAGTGGACAGTTTTTTTTTTGTTTTGTATAAAGCTGTGAAGCTCTTGTCCCGACATGAACAGTAAAACCTTAGCTGTGAGGAGGTTCACTTTAATTTAATGTAGTTTACCACCACCAGAGGGGGAATGTGAGAGCAAATGAATAATGGGTCAATAATGTAAAGCGCTTTGGGTGTCTAGAGAAGGGCTATATAAATCTAATCCATTATTATTATTATTATTATTATTATTATTATTATTATTATTATTATGAGGTCAATGATCAGTCCACATTCTCCAACTAAGATGATCCTTTTGTTCATTGTGTAGCTGAGGGTCTATACCAGGGGTGGGCAATTAAGTTTCCTATGGGGCCACATGAGAAACTTAAACAGTTGTTAAGGGCCGGATCAATACACCTGCAGCTCTCCTTAATATCTCTCTCTGTCTCTTCACACACACACACATATAAATATATATATATATATATATATATATATATATATATATATATATATATATATATATATTTACATACTTTACTATAATACAAAAACAGTCAATGCAGCAACACAATAATAAAATGAAAATGCGGAGCACAGAATACAACTATTTAATGAATATTCCCCAAAAGACTTTCGAAAATGTGCAAAACCAGCTCCACATTAACTTTATATGAAAAACTCTAAATGCATCCAGATTTGTTTGTTTGCATATCACAGTTCCTTTTCTTTTTCTTTACCTCTGACTTCGGTAAAGAAATACTTACAAGTCCATGTCTTGTTAAAAACCCTGCTTTCGGAATCCATCTTTCTTTTTTTGGCGTTAGTGGACATCTTCATGGGCTGAAAGTGACCAACAAACCAATCAGTGCATAAGCTTTATGCAAGTACAGAAAGTATGAGTGAAAAAACGGTAAATTAGCAGATCCTTCAAAATAAAAGCAGTGGCGTTGTATTGGTTATGTCTATTATGATGATATAGATTTGCATTGACTTTTAATTTGCCATTGACCTCATGTGGGCCAGTTAGGGTCAGCTGTCGGGCCGCATGTGGCCCCGGGCCTTACAATGCCCAGGTCTGGTCCATACAGACTACTGCCCCCATGTGGTTTGGAGAATATCACCTTTAGAACCCAATTACTAGTTACTTGTAGGAACTGAGGCGCTCAGAGTAGGGCTGAGTTTAAAAAGCCTTTATTTCAGCCTGGCCAAACAAGTTAAAAACTATAGCCGACGCGTTGCGGCCTATGGGCCTTCATCAGGGCTGACATTAGAAGGCCGCCCACTAGTATTTGGATCCCAACACTGATGAGCACCAGAAGCAAGGAAAGAAGACCAACGATACCCACGTAGCACTCCAGGCTTTTGTTTTTTTGATTTACCTTTAGAACCCTTTGGAAAGTGAGTTAAACAAATGTGGACGTCATGCATGAAAGGGTTAAAGTCCATTTCTGAGGCATTTTATCAACAAAGATAACAATTTAACCCAAACTAACCAATATAATGATATTCATCCCATAATATCAAACTCTATTCTGACATTAGTCCTTATTGTTTTGGATCCCAGACCCCTGTTAGAAAAGAAACACCTGGATTCAACGTGTCCACATACTTTTGTCTATTTGTGTCTGAGTAATGCAGTTATACTGTGAGGATAATGATTTCTAAATTGAACACCAGTTAAAGCTGCAGCTAAAGTTACAAATGACAGAAATTCACAGAATGCAAAACTTGTTAGAAAGTAGAGTTTTTCCCTGAACAAATCCATCAGAGGTTTTGTCATGAGCTGCAGACGAATGCAGCAGAAAACCCCCCAGAAGGAAAACCATCGCAACAGAAAATATGTCAGACCTGGAACACTGTCATTATACGACAGAAAGAGATGGAGGGTGAGCGGGACCGGCAGCATTTGGCTGGAATTAAAACTGATTAGAATTTAGAGTCGATCAGTCCAATAATTGTTGAGTTTTGTCCGATTTTTTTTTTTTTTTTTTTACACATTTTTGTGAAAATTATACAATAAGATAAAAGATGAAAATGACAGAAAAGTCACAACATAATGTGAAAAGAAACAAAAGACATAACAAGATGAAAGGGCATGAAAACAAAGATTCGTCCAGAGGCTTAATTTGTACTTTTATACCTGATTAAATGTAACTTTGTGCCGATCAAACCATTGTCTGTTCACTGTAAGACCGGATAGTTGAGTTTACTTAAAAAATCTCAGGTAACTCGTTGCCTTAAAAAATTGAAGTAATGAGTAATGAAAACTTGAGTGTATTAAACTTAAATGCTTGATTTGAATGGAATTACTGTTTTAAGTACAACACTCTAAATGCCAAGTTAATTTAACTTCAAATTTGTTGCAGTGTCAATTGTTTTATATAATCATTAGACTTATTATCATCAGTTCATTGGACTCAATTCTAAGTTGATTTAAATTAAAATCTTTTGCAATGTAAAGTGCTTTGTATAATTATTCAACTTAATATATTGTAGTGAGAGACGTATCTTACACTAAATGGTAGATGAATGTGACTTTGAATCTTGTTCTAAAATGTCAGATGACCATCATAAAGCTTATCTTAATTATCTTAATAAATTTAGATTAATATCAATATAAAAAAACAAAAGAGAAAATGTATGAACCAAAAAGGGAAAGAAGAAATGAAATATTAAGTTGTTTTGCAAGCTTAAGTCGTTATATTCTGATTTATATTTTGTATCTGTATTTGTGTCTTTATTCTGTTTGTACTGAACAGTCAGTGAAAGGTCAGATTCTGTGTAAAAGTGTCTGTTTTGCAGATTTGGTAATAGTGGTTAGAGCAAGTGGAGTTAATCTAGGTTATGAACTTAAAAGGGACTCTGTGGTCAAGAAATGCTAGCCTAACTGCGCAGGTGTTAAGCAAGAGCGTACCTACAGAAACTCTTTGTGGTTAAACTATGCAGTGTGAGATAGATTGTTGGAGCAAATGTCAAACCAAGGTTTGATTGACAGGCGTCCAAAGCACTTGTTAAACTCAGGTGAACTATCAAATATGTTTTTCTTAGAATTAGCTTATGGAGTGACTGACGTGTTTTTCCCAGTAACTGTTATTAACCAATAATGTGTTTGATGAATAATGTCACTGAAAAATGGGAGTCTCCAAGAGTCACTAAAGTCTATAAAAAGTAATAAAGGAAACTCTTTTTTTCTTTCTCTCCCCTCTGAGAGAAAAGGAAAAGACGAATAGTGTGTTTGATGTGAAACTAACTGATAACTGACTTCTTTTTTTTTTTTTTTTTGTAACTTTTTCTATTTTTGCCTGAAGCAATAAATCAAGCTATTGTTTTAACTTTTTAAAACCTCAACCCTCCTTTTCAGTGAATTCTTCGTTTCTCCTGGTTTGGTCCTTCCATCTGAAACTTAATTTTTTAATTTATGTATTTAACCTCTATTTAACCAGGAAAAGGATCCCATTGAGATGAAGAACCTCTTTTTTAAGGGAGTCCTGGCCAAGAGACAGCATGAAGCACAACACATAGTTACAACAAACAATAATTTACAGGACAATTCAACCTATGAAGAACACATGCAAGTCATTGAGTTATTCTCCAGCACTTTGAGTTTGGATTTAACCAGTGAGTTAATTTAAATTATGCGACCCCCCCCCTCTGGTAGCAGCCTAAATGGAGTAGTCCAGAGCCACCGTTGGTCAAAACATCTCTAGAACACGCAGCTTTTTGTCCAGATAACCAGAGGTTTATAATACGCGGTGGTTTAAAGGTGAAGAAACTGGGGCAGTAGTTCATTAACCGAAAATTAATTGTGGGTTTTGAGATTTACTGTTTACAGTAGCATGGATGGAAATTAGCTCCTTGTCATTTTCCAGTACAGGAAGTGCTTTTAATTTGGTAAGGCATTAAGATTTCCATTGTACAAGAACGATCTTAGATGAACAGGAAAATGATTGTGCTTCCTCTGGTTGTGACTCCTGGTGCAGCTGTACAAAAATACAAAAACAAACACAAAAAGGCCAATAAACACTGACATCCACACATTCAGTCCAAATGAACACTAACAGCACAACCCCACTGAACTCCTGCACAGAAAAAGAACACATTTACAACAACATGAACAATACCCACAATGCAATGCACAGATAAAAATGTGTGGTCAGGACTAAAACTGAGTGATTTACATCCATTCAACTGAAACTGTTTCATACTTTTGGCTATGTCGACAAATTAGTAGAAAATACTGAACATTTTATAGTAATGGAATAAAACTGAAATCATTTAAGTACATTGTAATTAAAGTATTTTAGTAAATACATCTTCCAGGCTTACAGTGTTGAGGTATTTCAGACTGAATTGGTGTTGAACCAACAAAAAGACACAAAATCCACTGGACGATAACAAAATCAAACACACCGTAACGTGAATCTGATGTGGAAACAGATATTTAATGACTGAAATGGACTTGGAGGAGAGTCTAAAACAGGCGTCGGACCTTCAATAACCACAAATATTGATTTTAATCCCCTTTAACTCCGGCCCAGTCTCACATGTCCAGGCTTCAAATCCCCGTGAGCCCAAGCCTCGTCGACTGAAGAGATTTAACAGGTGGAATCGATACGGCGTCGCAGCTTTAAGTGGATTCAGCAGGTCAGTCCGTCGCACGGCCAGGAAAGTAATCAACTGATCAGACGACGACGACGCGAGGACGAGAACCAGACCAAACCGTGCGAACTGTCCACGGCCAAGACAGGTCGAAGGAAAAGACGGCGCTGTCGTCAAATTATCGACAGACGGAAGGAAAAATGTACGAATACAGCGTTTGAATGAATCTGAGGTGAATGATCCAGGAGTTTAATTTGACAACATGCAGACGGAGTTAGATGGATGAAAAAATAAGACGAAGAAAAGACGACGCATTAGACGAAGATCAGACAATGTCGCACAACAACAAGGAAATGACAAGGAAACAACAGGGAAACAAGGAAACAACAGGGAAACAAGGAAACAACAGGGAAATGACGGAAAAGATGAAACAAGACGAAAAATACATGAAATTAGTAACATGAAGAAAATGATGTAAAATTTGCATCAACATGAAAATGACATAAATTTGCATCAAGATGAAAAAGACTTAAAATTTGTAACATCAAGAAAATAACGTAAAATTTGCATCAAGATGAAAAAGAGGTCAAATTTGCGTCAAGATGAAAACCACGTGAAATTTGCATGAAAATGAAAATGACGTAAAATTTTTAACATGAAGAAAATGACAGAAGATACAAAACAAGATGAAAATGACAAAACATTTGGAACAAAATGAAAAAACAATGTGAAAGATAGAAGGAGAAAGATGAAACAAGACAAAAAAAAGTCAAATAAGATGAAAATGTTGTGAAAGACACAAAGAAAAAGAAAACATATGAAAGATGCACAAAGATTAATAAATAAATAAATGTAACAAGATGGAAGTGAAATAAGACTTCCTTCTTTTTCTTTGTCTTTTTCTCTGTTTCTTCTTCTTTTTCCTCTTTTTCTTCTTCTTTACCTCCGCTAGGTATTGGGATCGCTTTGCTTTGTTTGTTTGTTTGTTTGTTTGTTTGCTAGCAGGATAACTCAAAAAGTTATGGACGGTTTTTCATGAAATTGTCAGGAAATGTTGATACTGGCACAAGGAAGAAATGATTAAATTTTGGTGGTGATCGGGGGGTGGGGGGCAGATCTGTCTTGGCGGAGGTCCTCGCTCTCCGAGTGCTTTTCTTGTTTCCTTCTTTTTCTTCTTTGAGGTCAAACTTCTTCTCTTTTTCTTCTCTTAAATCTCTGGAGTTTCTTCTTGTGTAGAACTCCTCCCGCTTCATCCTAAAGTTTCACTTCATCGTTGAATGGCGTTCGTTTCCTTCTGTCGTCGTCAGTGTTTGTCAAAGTGTGGCTGGCGGCCCTCTCACAGGTCACGGTTCAGAGGAAACGGGTTTAAGTCAATTAGTCTGAATCCCACTGAGACGCCGCCACCTCTCATCTCTATCCCCCTGAATTACCCATAATCCTTTACTCCAGTGAGTGTTCGCCCTTTGCGTTGACCTGCCTCCGAGCGCTTCAGGAGTTTTGTTCTGAAATGAGAAATGTGTCTGAAGGACAAACCTGCTTCATCCCAGGTTTGATTTAATGCAGTTTTCTGTTTCCATCCACTCTCAGGGCACCACTGGATTCTGGGAAATTAGGAGATTTTTACACCTATTTTTAAATTAACACATTATTCTGGTAATATTATGGCTTTATTTTCAGAATATGACGACTTTAATCTCATAAATGAATGACATTTTAGTTAAATTCTGAGGGGTTTTATTTTTAACTAAAACTTTATTCTCATAACATTGTGATTCTTTTTGTATTCAACTTTATTCTCATAACATTACAGGTTTTATATCGATATTTTATGACTTTATTCTCACACAGTGACAAATGTTTTTATTTTCTTATGTGGCTCTAATACGCTGTCGTAGCTTTATTCTCCAGTTCCCCCGTATTTGAAAAACTACACTGTAAAAAAATAATCTGTAGTTTAACAGAATTTTCACTGTTTATTTTACAGATTTTTCCTGTATTTTTAGGATACAGGAAAATATCAATGAAATAACAAAAATAGACTGTGATGTTACACGTCAAATGTAAAATAACACGAAAAAACTGTAACTGTGAATAACCAAAAAATTTCCATTTTTTAAAAGATTTTTTTTCCATAGAAAAATACAGTTAAAATACAATTGCAAATGTATCATAATTTCACAAATATTTCTTTTCTATTTATGAGATTAAACTGTTAATTTAAAGATTAATACTGTGAAAAAAATAATAAAACCAGACAAAATTACTGACAATTAACCGTAAAAGAAGTATTTGTTCTGTCAGTTGAACCAGACTTGTTTGTTAATTGACAAATATCTTGTGTAATTACAGGAGGTTTCACAACAAAAATGTTGAATAAATGTATTTTTGTGAATGTATAACATGTATAAGCACTGATAAACTGTCCAAATACAGTTTTTATCAGTGGATTGGACAACTGAGTCTCACTGAAAATTACACACACACACACACACACACACACATATATATATATATATATATATATATATATATATATATATATATATATATATATATATATTATATTCATAGGTAATTTGATTGTTTTAATACATGTAAATATTCTTTATTAAACATTAAAAAGTTAAAAAAAAAGCAAAATCTCATGTAAAGTTAGGGCAAAAAACTGTATTTGAATTATGAAAAATCACCGTATTTTTATGAGGTGGTTGTTTTCCGTTATTTAACAGTATTTTTTCAGCACCCCTGCTGCTGGAATATTACTGTTTTTCTACGTTTTTTTTTTTTTTATAATTTTTTTTTAAAGTGTAGGTTAGCCTCAGTTTCAGTTAGTTTACTAAT
This sequence comes from Sphaeramia orbicularis, assembly GCF_902148855.1. Classification (NCBI taxonomy): domain Eukaryota; kingdom Metazoa; phylum Chordata; class Actinopteri; order Kurtiformes; family Apogonidae; genus Sphaeramia; species Sphaeramia orbicularis. Next base: position 42,954,982 of record NC_043976.1, on the reverse strand, counting down.
CATGTAGGAGCACAAATTTCAGAATCATAAAATGAAGACAAAAACCATGAAAGATCTGATCATGAAACCAAGAGCTGCACTAAGAAGGAACATTAGCCAAAACAACAGGTCATTTCAGGTCTGACTGGACCCAAAAATTCAGCATAAATGAATGTTAGCTGACACCAGACAGGATCCACAGATCTAGGTTTGGTTTCCTGGATTTCTCCTTCTCTTTTCTTTGTCTTTCGGTGTCTGTAAAACCATAGCTCCCACTGCTTTAAGAACCTGTTCATTCAATCAGTCTCACAACAGCTCTGCCCCATTTTTTATTCACTGTTGTTCTTCAGTTTAGACAGGATTGAAGCCAACGCTGTCACTCATCTGCCTCTTTCCGCCACTCAGTGGGCGGAACCGCGGTGACTTCTGCTAGCGGTGACGTCACGTGCAGACCCTCTATTAATGTGACCTTTTTTATTTTGTCTTCATCGTTCTTGTCGTTTTTCTTTCTCGTATCCCGTTCATGTGTGTTTTCACACCATCCCGTGTGTCTTTTCCATCCGGTCTTAATGCTTTATGTCTTATGGATTTCCACATGTTATAATAGTAAACCTGCCTTACTTGAACTCTTTTGGCAAAGTGTAAGTGCAACAATAAATCACAGTTATACACCGGCTGAAAACACTATTAAATGTAAGTTATACCTGAGGCCGACGAGATGAAATAAGCCGCGAGGTGAGGAAAAGGAAATAAAAGTCATGAGGAGGAAGATAAAGTAATGCAGGTGAACAAGATATAAATCCAAATAAGCTGAAATAAAAACAGTTTGTGTTTGTTTTTCGGGCCCAAATGAAATAGTTATGGATGCAGAGCTGAAAGTGTCCGAGTGGAAAACAAAGCATGTGTGGACACCGCTGTTTTATTCAACACTCCAACTTAATGCTGTCGATAAATCCATACAACCTTATCCCTCTGCTTCACACACGCTCGTATCATTTCAGCTTCTCTGTTCAGTTATTTTTTACTCCTCATCGATCGCCCGAGAGGGAAATTCTCCTCCATTCTCTGCGACTCGAAGCAGCAGCAAATGTGATTATTTGGAATCAGTCTTCATCATGTTAAAGGAAAAGAACAATCAGTGCATGTACGACGGGTCTGTAGCAAAAAACCCAACAACAGCAGCAGCAATGAATTCACCCTGTAAACGAGGTTTGATTGAGTCTGGAACCAGATTCAGGTCAAAGCCACACCAGCTGTTGGGAAACCTGAATTTAATAACCTGTAATAAAGATGAATATTATAAATGTCAAATAAAAATGACACGATGAGACGATGTAATAAGATGAGATGTGATAAAACAAAAAGTAAAAGGTGAATCTAGACATAAACGACGTCAAGACGTAACAAAAATATAACGGAAAATAAAAAGCAACGACAAAGAGACAAAACTACGGAAGAGGATTAGGGCCACTGGAAAAGAAACATTAAAATTCAGGTCCAATATGTTTTTTTTATTATTATTCTGAGAGAAAAGTCAGATTTCTGAGAAAAAAAGTCAGAATTCTGAGATTAAAGTCAGAATTCTAAGATGAAAGTCAGAATTCTGAGAAAAAAGTCAGATTTCTGATTTTTTTTTCTGATAAAACAAGAAAAAAAAAAAAAAGAAACAATGGGAAAACAAAGTAACAAAAGATGACAAAACAAAACGTATGACGACATGTGCACTGGAAAAAAATGCCCCTATAAAAACGAGGAAAAAAAAAAAGGTTAATGCAAGATTTCTTTTGCTTGAATTTAGCAAAAAAAAAAAAAAATCTGCCAATGGAACAAGTGAAAATTATCTTGGTAAGATTTCTTGAACTCAGATTTTCCAGATCTATAGTCTGTAAATCAGTTCTTATATCTCACTGAAAAGTTCCTCTTCAGATGATTCTGTCTGATTTTAAATGTGATGAGATATTTGGACGAGAAATGAGAAAAATACATTTGGTCAGATTCAGATTTTTTCCAGTGTAACCAGGTGAAAATGACTCAAAAAGGAAAGAAAACGAAAAAGTAAGGAGATAAAAACAAATGCTAACGTTATGGAGTGAGGTGGAAACCCAAACAGACCGACTCCTGTTCATTCGTTGGTTTTTGTGCCTGAAACATGTGTCGTGTCTTTCATTTCTAACCGTCGGTTCTTCTGTTTTTCCAGCGGGGGCGGGGAATAAACTGGGCTGGGCCTTCGGACTGGGTTTGGAGAGACTGGCCATGGTTCTGTACAGCATCCCCGACATCCGGCTGTTCTGGAGTCAGGACGAACGCTTCCTCAAACAGTTCAGAGTCCAGGACATCCATCAGCCCATCTGCTTCCAGGTACCAAAAAAAAAAAAAAAAAAGATTTCACGTCCTGAATGTGTCGGTCGATCTGGATGAAGTCATGAGTTTATCTGTTTGTGGCATCGATATCCTTCGGTCTGTGAGTTTATTTTATTCGCTGTGTAGTGATTCTTCAGTGTCTTTCTGCTCCAGAGTGTTAGTTTCAGTGTCTTTAACTACAGACTTTGTTTCATGTGTTATTTTGCTGCTGAAAAAATCATAACTTGACATAATGACTTCAGTTGATTATATGGTCATGAGATTTTGTCATATACACTACCGGTCAAAAGTTTTAGAACACCCCAGTTTTTCCAGTTTTGTATTGAAATTCCAGCAGTTCCAGTCCGATGAACAGCTTGAAATGGTACAAAGGGAAGTGGTGAACTGCCAGAGGTAAATAAAAAAAAGGTAAGGTTAAACAAAACTGAAAAATCATGTACATTTCAGAATTATACAAAAAGGCGAACAAGAAATGGGTTAACAACTTAAAGCAGTTCTGCAGCAGTGGAGGTTGGTCAAGTCTGGAAAGTTGGTGCTACCATTTTCTCCAGGTGTTCCAACGTTTGTGAATTCCTTCAACCCCCTGTGTCTGCAGAACAGGAGTGTGGAACACACTGTGGTACCAGACCCATGGAGCAGGACTGGAACAGGATTGGACTGAAGAAAGGAGTGTGTTACTATAAAAATGGAAAAGAGGAAAAGGCAGTTAACCAGAGAAGAGAGACAGAGCATCAGAAGAGTGAAAAATGGAGGTGTGTCCTCCAGAGAAATGTTCAAGAAAGTCCAGGTGTCAGTCAGTCCAGTTTCCTTCAGCATCCAAAGGCACTGAAACTGGACTGGAAATGCAGACAGAAGAGGTCTGGAAGAAGCACAGACACAACAGAAGCAGAAGAAGAGTTTCTGACAGAAAACAGCTGGAGTGAGAGGAGACTGACAGGACAACAGCTGAAAGAAGAGAGAAGAGAGAGGAGATGGAAGAGAGGAAGAGTTTACACTGAACAGACTGAACAGTTGCAGGTCTGATGGGTCCAGTTGCAGCTGAAGCCACCGCTGAGACTTCAGAATCAGAAACAGAGGCTTGGATGGACCATGAAACAGCAGCAGTGGACTGATCAAAGAGTTATGGATGGGTTTTGGATGAAAATTTCAGGAACTGTTGATACTGGCACAAGGAACAAATGATTAAATTTTGGTGGTGATCTGGGGGGGGGGGCACTGATCCGCCTTGGCAGAGGTCTGCGCTTTTCTAGTTTGAGTTCTTGTTTGTTCAGTATTAATTGTCCTCCTTGTAAATCACAGCTGGACTGGCTGTACACATCCTGACCAAGGAAAATAAAATTCTCCCTTTGTGCAGTAATCTACACCTGGATTCACTGCATCTGTAATAATATACATTATTTAGCCTGAATGTTGTCTAAAATTAACGATTATTTGCAACATAATATATAGGGATGTAACGATATGAAAATTTCGTATCATGGTTATTGTGACCAAAATTATCACAGTTACCATTATTATCACGGTATTGTTGAAATTGTGCTCAAAATGTTCAAAAAGCACTGATACACACACTGAAATAATTTAACCAAGTGTTATTTAAAAAAAATAATAATAATAATTGGTACAATGTCCCTTCTGTTGCAGAAATATTCAAATATTAACCCTTAGTGGTCTGAGTCTATTTTGTCCATTTTTCAGTCCTTTTGATTTTGCCTTTATATACTATATAAACAAATGTTTACCATACCCATGTTCAGTATCTGTTTTTCTATCTCATCTGTCTATTATTTTTTTCACTTTAACCTACTATAACAACACAAAAGGACTAAAAACACACAAAATATATAAAATCCAATTTGAAAAATGTATATAATTTATTGCATAAATAACACACAGATGTTTAACGAACCTTTTCAAAGACTTTAAAAGTGAATATTGGTTCCAAATATTAGGTATAGAAAATTAAAATTGTAATAAATTAAAACTATACTCAAATATTTGACATAAAAGCAGATCTTTACATGGGCGTTTTCTCCTGAGAAGTGCGGTACTCAAACACAGTTATCACGATAATTAGGATTTAAACAGTAATACTAACCGTTGGCCATTTTACTGCGGTTTATCGTTATACCGGTAATCATTACATCCTTAATAGTATAGCAACGTATTACAGGATCAAAAACAAATGAATTTAGAAAAAAACATTTCTCCATTTTGAATGTCTGGGGTCGCCAGAACTATGTGATGTTAAAATGAGGTCACGAACCAAAAAAGGTGGAGAACCACTGAAATATCGGCAAAGTTTTGCGCATATGTCCGATGGAAAAGTGACTACTGTAAAACACAGAGAACAGTTTGTAGTTGTCTTTATTTATCGGTTCTGCTGGTATTATTTTACTGGTCTGATCATACTGGTGTGAGTGCGGAACCTGAACTCCACCCATGTTTTGGTGGTGACGTCACATGACCGTTCACAGACTCATCTGCTGGTCTGAATCACTCCACACTGTGATCTTGTATTCACCTCCACATTCTCCTCCTCTTTGTCCTGACTCTGGTGTGAGTTCCTGCCTTTAGCCTCATGTTTTAAACATTTGAACAGTGGGGGCTCGCACTCGTTTCCCCTGAAGCCCCCCCCACACACACACACACACACACTCTCACACACACACACTCTCACACTCACACACACACACACACACACACACACACACACACACACACTACTACCACCACAGCAGGTTCACACAGCGGTGACTCCGTCCATGATGAAGATGGGTTTGTCGCCGATCGTCTTCACAAATGAAGAATATTTAAGTGACTGTTGGAGGGCAGAGAAGAAGAAGAGGAGGAGGAAGAAGAGGAGGATGAAGAAGAAGAAGAGTGAAGAGGATAATGATGATGATGATGAAGATGAAGGAGGGGAAAAGGATGATGATGATGAAGAAACAGAAGATAATGATGATGGAGAAGAAGATGAGAAGGAAAAGGATGATGATGAAGTGGAAGAAGAAGAGGATGACGAAGAAGAAGAGGAGAAAGATGATGAAGAGGAAGAAGAAGAGAAAGAACAGGATGATGAAGAAGATGAAGAAGAGGGAAAGGATAGTGAGGACGAAGAGGAGAAGAATGATGAAGAAGAGGATGAGGAGGAAGAGGATGAGAAGAGGAAAGGGATAATGATGGAGAGGAAGTAGAAGAAAAGGAAAAGGATGGTGAGGAGGAAGAGGATAATGATGATGATGAAGAAGACGACGAAGAAGGGGAAAAGGATGATGATGAAGAAGAAGAGGAAGAAAAGGAAACATGATGAAGATGAAGAGGTAAAGGATGATGATGAAGAAGAAGATGATGATGGAGAAGAAGAGGAAAAGGATGATGAAGAAGAGGAAGAAGAAGAGGAAAAAGATAATGATGGAGAGGAAGTAGATGAAAAGGAAGAAGATGATGAAGAAGAGGAAAAGGATGATGAAAAAGAAGAAAAGGGTGATGAGGAGGAAGAAGAGGAAGAGGATAATGATGATGAAGAAGAAGACAATGAGGAAGAGGTAAAGGATGATGATGATGAAGAAGAAGATGAAGAAGAGGAAGAAGAGGAGAAAGAAGAGGATGATGAAGAAGATGAAAAAGGAAAAGGATAATGAAGAGGAAGAGGAGGAAGAAGATGAAGAAGAAGATGAAGAAGGGGAAAGGATGATGATGATGATGATGAAGAAGAAAAGAGGAAAAGGGTGATGAAGATAAAGAAGATGATGATGAAGAAGAAGATGGAAAAGAGGAAAATGATGATGAAGAGGAGGATGAATTAGAAGAAGAGGAGGTGTGTGTGTGTGTGTGTGTGTGTGTGTGTGTGTGTGCGTGCGTGTGTGTGTGTAGGTGTGTGTGCGTGTGTGTGTGTGCGTGTGTGAGTGTGTGTGTGTGTGTGTGTGCGTGTGTGAGTGTGTGTGTGTGTGTGTGTGTGCGTGTGTGTGTGTAGGTGTGTGTGCGTGTGTGTGTAGGTGTGTGTGTGTGTGTGTGTGTGTGTGTGAGTGTGTGTGTGTGTGTGTGTGTGCGTGTGTGAGTGTGTGTGCGTGTGTGTGTGTGTGTGTGTGTGTGTGTGTGTGTAGGTGTGTGTGTAGGTGTGTGTGTGTGTGCGTGTGTGTGTGTGTGTGTGTGTGTGTGTGTACAGATCAGGTTGGATGGAAGTTGACCTCAGTGTGATGGTTCTAACAGTCTCATATCTCAGCGCCTCCTTCTCTAACTGTCAGGATCAGAACTCCTGTTCCGTCATAAATACTGTTTTAATAAATGCTGTCGCTGCTAAATAATGACTTCCACTTCCACTGTGTTGATAATCAGGCATTAAATGTGTAAATCCTGCAGGATCAAACCCAAACTCTGCAGATAAATGTGTGAAATATTCATGACAAATGTGTATTTTCTGATTAATTCAGAAGCGTCAAGCCTAAGCAGTGAGAATGTAATACCATATAATTATCCTTAATAGCAATAAAACAACATCAATTCAAAATCAGATGAATGTGAGGGAATAAAATAGATAGATATTGAATGAAATGTTTTAAAAGGTTCACTGGAAAAAAAAAAAGAAAAAAACATAAAAAAAAAAAAACATTAAAAAAAACAGTATTATTCTGGCAGCAGGGGTGCCGAAAAAATACTGTTAAATAACGGAAAATAACCACCTCATAAAAATACAGTAATTTTCCATAATTAAAATACAGTTTTTTGCCCTAACTTTACATGAGATTTTGCTTTTTTTTTTTTTTTTTTTTTTTTTTTTTTTTACTTTTTAGTGTTTAATAAAGAATATTTTCATGTATTAAAACAATCAAATTACCTATAAATGAATAAATAAATAAATAAATAAATAAATAAATATATATATATATATATATATATATATATATAATTTTCAATGAGACTCAGTTGTCCAATCCACTGATAAAAACTGTATTTGGACAGTTTATCAGTGCTTATACATGTTATACATTCACAAAAATACATTTATTCAACATTTTTGTTGTGAAACCTGTAATTACACAAGATATTTGTCAATTAGCAAACAAGTCTGGTTCAACTGACAGAACTAATACTCCTGTTAATAATGGATAATTATCAGTAATTTTATCTCATTTTACTATTTTTTTTTACAGTATCAAACTTTAAATTAAATTAACAGTTTAATCTCATAAATAGACAAGAGATATTTGTGAAATTATGATACATTTGCAAATGTATGTTAACTGTATTTTTCTGTGGAAAAAACATATTTTAAAAATTGGAAATTTTATGGTTCTTCACAGTTACAGTTTTTTCATGTTATTTTACATTTGACATGTAAAATCACAGTCTATTTTTGTTATTTCATTGATATTTTCCATCTTAAAAATACAGGAAAAATCTGTAAAATAAACAGTGAAAATTCTGTTAAATTGCAGATTTTTTTTACAGTGTAGGAAAAATCGGGAAAATGTTAAATATATATAGAATAATGTCATTTTGGTGACATTTAACATGTAGAGTTAAAGAATATCTGCAGAAAAGATCCAAATTAAACAACAAAACAATGATGAAGAAAATAAAAAGAAGTGATAGATGAAGGAAGAGGTGAGAAAAGAAATGAGAAGGAAAAAAGGGAAAGGCCTGAATGGGAGAAGCCCTTCCTGAGCGGCTGTCTCACACTCCGTTTTATTGATGAAGCGGTTCCTCCAGGGGGACCAGGGGAGCACGGCTCATCTCCTGCCCAGGGTCGGTGCGCTTCTCCTGGGCACAGACTCTCCACCTCGCCCCTTAAACCTCCGCAGCCTCAGCGGATCCTGGGGTAATGAAGTGTGACCGACCGAGGCCGAACAGGAAACGGCGAGTGGTGGCGTGTGTGTGTGTGTGTGTGTGTGTGTTTGTTTGTATACAACTCAGAGCCACCACAGTATCAGTGTTGAATTTCCACTGAACATCCACAGAAACATTAAACTTATCTGGACGATGCAGACGCCTCTTCATCCTCCTCTTCCTCAGTCGTCTGTTATAAAGGCCTGACTTTTGAACCCCCTTTAACATGAAAAAGTCCATTTTAACCCTTAAAGACCCAAAACCATCCACTGAGGTGAACGGTCTCATACCTGTTTCCATTTTCCATTGTATTTATTTATTTAGCCAGGGACAGTGCACAGTAAACATTAACCTTAAAAAGGAGAGCTGTAGTGTGCCAGGTTGTAGCACTAGTGCTAATGTGACCTGTAGTCCCTGATCCACTAATTCTGTCAGTCCATGTAAATCAGGGGTCTCCAATCCTGGTCCTCGAGGGCCAGTTTCCTGCACGTGTCCCTCTTCCAACACACCTGATTCAAACGATAAGCCCTTCATTAAGCTCTGCAGAAGCCTGAGAAGGACCATCAGGTGTGCTGGAAGAGGAAACATGTAAAACACAGGTGTCAAACATGCGTCCCGGGGGCCAAATCTGGCCCGCCAAAGGGTCCCGTTCGGCCCTTGGGATGAATTTGTGAAATGCAAAAATTACACTAACATATTAACAGTCCTTTTAGTTCAGGTTAAACGTTCAGACCAGTTCAATCTGCAGTAGGTCAGAACCAGTCAAATCCTATCATAATAACATATAAATAATGACAGCTCTAAATTTTTCTCTTTGTAAATGTAAATATTTTCATGTATTTACACTAAAACAAAGTAGAATTTTGCAAAAAATATGAATAACCTGAACAAATATGAACCTGAAATGTCTTAAGAGAAGTAAGTACAATTTTAACAATATTCTGTCTGTTATTAAATGTTGTGTGTGTTTGTAGATCCACTGTGATCTGTAAGTTATAATGTACATGTGTAAATGATAAACTGAGGCAGAATATAGTTAAAATTACACTTATTTTTTCCGTTTGTTCATATTATTCACATGTAAACCTTTTCATAATGTAAATTAATTTTTTTCACTCTGAAACACAGAGAAAAGTTTGGAATTGACATTATTTATATATTATCATGTCATATTGTTATATATGATGTATTATTTTACTGGTCCGGCCCACTTCAGATCTAATTTAGCTGAACGTGGCCCCTGAACTAAAATTAGTTTGACAGCCCTGATCTAAAACATGCAGGAAACCGGCCCCCAAGGACCAGGATTGGTGACGCCTGATGTAAATAATTGGTGTAAAAGTAGTGGCGTCGGGTAGGCTCCATTTATTACTTTGAAAAGTTTTTAAATTTAGTACGAAATGAGCGCAGGACAAAACATAACATGCACACACTTGAAAACCCTCGGCCTGACTTATCAGTACATGGCCCAGTTTGTGGACAGACGGATGGACGACCAACTGATGACAATACCCTGCAGCCAGTGTGGCCAAGGGTAATAAAACTACGTACAGTCATCACACAGTTATGAAACGTTAATAAATTACAAATAGAATAAAATAACTGGTAAAGTGGACCCACATTTCTACCACAGTAAATGACACTAATGATCACATGACATCAGCTGACAGCTGAGAATTGAACATAATGGTTATATCAGATATAAACGTATACAAATGCTAACACATACCCAAGAAAACAGAATTAGCAACATAAATGTTGCTAACATAGGAAATACACTTGATAATTTGAAAGATGGCGATATCTTATTAACTTTGCACTGGAATTGCTAGATCAGCAGAAATAGAAATGAATGTGTTCTAACGCCATCATACTCAGTGTTTGGAACTATCGGCGCCTCCGTAACCCAGAAGTAGGTTCACATTTCGTCCACCATTTTTTACAATGAGAGTCTATGGAAATGTCACAACTCTGTTTTCTCCACCGCTCTGGTATTTGTACCAGAACTGGGTCCATGTGACGTAAATATTCAGTATCAGGAAAAATCAGACGACATCCTCTTTCCACTGTTCTTCCTCCTCCTTCACGGTTCGAAAGCGTCAGAAAAGTGTGTGAATTAAACACCAATGTTAAAACTAAAAGCAGATATTTATGAAAACACTCTCCTGTCTTTGTTTCTGGGAATTAAAACTCATTTCCTGAATTCCTCTCGGTGTCGCTGCATAAAACATCGGGCTTCCTCTGTTGTCTGGATGAACTTTTAATGTGTTATTGTCGTCATATTTTACTTTGTGCTGCTTCTGTCGCCTGCATCTTAATCTTTAAATTTCATCCATTTCTTATCATTCGCTGACGTTCTCTGCTCCTCTTTAGGTTATTTATTTTCTCCTCTTTGTTTTTATTACCTGTTTACTCTGTTTCTGTTTTCTTTACGTCAACATAAAATAACCATGAATCAGTTTTAGAAAAGCATCATTTTATACAGTTTTAATCAGCCGAGACACTGGAACACCCAGAGGAAGTGCTTAAAGTTATAGGAAAATGTGTGATTTTTTTTGTTTGTTTTCTGTGTTTTTTCATTGTATTGACAGTTTGTGGTGGTAGACTTGACCTAAAAAAGATTAAATGATCATAATTTAAAGCAGTAATGATCGTCTGACCAATGTTAAGCTTATTCGGGGTCATTTTGTGTTGAAACAAAGGGTGACAATACCAAGAAATTATGTCAAAATGTCAAGACTTCCTGTTTCTTCCCGTTCCTGTTGACGTCGCAGACATTATCAAATGTAAAACAAAGCCTCCATGACGTCAGCTGTTGGTTTGTGAACTTTATAAAACAATCAACTTTCATTCACTGTGTTGGTTTTATTGAAATGAGTGGGCGGAGTTTTAGAAGGGCAAAAGATGAAACCATAACTGACTGGAAACCCCGCCCACATCCTGTAACAGTATAATATAAACCACACCCACTAACAGTCACAAAATAGCCTCCACCCACATCTTGTTACGGTGTCATGATAACCCCCCCCCCATATCCATTAACAGCATCTTTAATAAACCCCGCCCACATCCACTAATAAACCCCTCCCTCATCCTATAACAGTCATAATAAACCCCGCCCACATCCACTATCAACATCACAATAAACTCCTCCCTCATCCTATAACAGTGTCATAAAAACCACGCCCACATCCACGAACAGCATTATAATAAACCCCTCCCATATCCTATAGCAGTGTCATAATAAACTCCTCCCACATCCTATAACAGTGGGAGGGGTTTATTATGATGCTGTTAGTAAATGTGGGTGGGGTTTACTGTGACACTGTTATAGGATGTGGGAGGAGTTTATTATGACACTGCTATAGGATATGGGGGGGGGGTTATTATAATGCTGTTTGTGGATGTGGGTGTGATTTTTATCACAGTAAACCCCACCCACATTTACTAACAGCATCATAATAAACCCCTCCCACATCCTATAACAGTGTCATAATAATCCCCGCCCACATCCATGAACAGCATTATAATAAACCCCTCCCTTATCCTATAGCAGTGTCATAATAACCCCTCCCACATCCTATAACAGTGTCATAATAAACCCCGCCCACATCCACAATCAACATCACAATAAACTCCTCCCACATCCTATAACAGTGTCATAAAAAGCCACGCCCACATCCATGATCAGCATCATAATAAACCCCTCCCACATACTGTAACAGTGTCATAATAATCCCCGCCCACATCCACAAACAGCATTATACTAAACCCCTCCCATATCCTATAGCAGTGTCATAATAAACTCCTCCCACATCCTATAACAGTGTCACAATAAACCCCACCCACATCCACTAACAGCATCATAATAAACCCCTCCCACATCCTATAGCAGTGTCATAATGTTGTTTTGTGTATTTTGTGTTGTATTTGCAGCCTCTCAGTAAATACCCCCCCCTCCACAACGACATCTCCTTCTGGCTGCCGGATGACGGATTCACCGAGAACGACTTCTACGAGCTGGTCCGGTCGGTCGGAGGTGACCTGGTGGAGAAAGTGTCGCTGGTGGATGACTTCACGCATCCAAAGTAGGAAAACAAGCCATTGAATGTCATGTGACGCTTGTACGCAGATGACACTGTAGTCTACTGCACAGGCTGTAGAGTTTATACGGTCGGCTTTTAATGTGGAGCCCGTTTACGGTCACACTAATACTGCGATCTTTATCTGATTTCTGGAGTTATCAGATTATTCAGTCAGATTGAACTGGGAAAACCCGGATTCAGTGTTGATTGGAGTACTCTGAAAATATCTAAACTCATTTCTCTGGAACTTTTTCCATACTATAATTATGTTACTTCGACTTCAACAACTGCACTTTAAAATATCCAATTATTGACAGTCTCTGCCCTGTGGCTTATTTTATTATTTTAAATTGAACTATTTGATGATGTGTGTTGCCGACCTGTTAGCCTGGTCTTTACCTGGTTAAATGAAGGTTAAATACGTAAAATATAAAAGAGTAAAACACACACAGTCGCACAATAAACAGACTCTGTTTACACTGTTTGGCTAAAGCCGTGGAAAGGAATTTATTTTATAAAGGAAATTATTTAACAGACACAAAAATAGAAAACTGAAGCCTGAACTGGTGATGAGGACGAGGAGGGTCGGTCTGGAGATAAAACTGGTCCATCATCCCGGTCCTGAGTGGGAGGAGCTTCACCTGCTCTCGACTTATGAAGTTATGCTGCGTTCCAGGCCGGTTTTTGAGCCCGTAAGTCACGACTTCAAACCACAACTCACGAATTTGTAACGTTCCAGGCAAGTCACGCCAAACTGCCTGAGCGCAAGGAATTGTGGGAGATAGATGTAAACAAACCAGCATATCGGACCGTACGTTATGTTCATTTACAATCGTTTCTATCGCCAAAGCTCTTTGCTTATTTGAGGGAAACAGAGGAGGAAAAACAGTGCATAAGCCAAGAGAAGCTGTTCTACCTTTGATGTTATTTGTATATTTGGATTCATATTTGGTATTAAGTTATTCTTGCACTCATTGGACTGAAAACTAGCAAACAATAGAGCAGCTGCTGATTATACGAAACAATTGCAGATAAATAACATCAGAGCAATACCTTGTTTTAAATCGGCATAAACACCACATCCATGGGGGGCGCCATTGCTACGTGACATCAGAACTCGGAACTGGGAGAACATGGATCTTGTACAAGTTCACGGGTGGAAGTCACAGGTTTGACTGACATTCCAGTGCATTTACACCAGTAGAAGGATGGAAAAACAGGAGTTATGGGTGGACTGGAAGGCAGCAATACATCAGTTTATTCACATTATTCATCGTTAACTGAGTGAATATTTATGTCTGTTCAAATTGTCTCGTCCAATGTTACTATTGGTTTAATGTTCTTGAACTGCAGCAGAAACAGCAGAAAACTATTTAAAAACTACTGAATAATGCTGTAATAACTAGAAAAGCACTCGGAAAGCGTAGACCTCCGCCAAGGCAAATCAGTCGTGCCTTTAATGGGAGGTCACTGCTCCTAAAATGCTAATTGCTCATGCTAATGCTAATGCTAGGGGCTGTGTTCATTATGGGTAAAATGGAAAAGGCTGAATTTCCCTACAGTGATAATAAATTGAGTTGACCTTTAAAGTTTTCCCCCTTAAAGCTGAATCAGCTGAAATAATGTGTAATTACACCAGCAGTGTTTTTTCTGTTTTTACGACACAAACACATCAGTATCCTGTCGATAACGATGTGTAGAAAATCTTCTGACGCTCTTCAGTCTGTGATTAAACAGAGACGACACAAAGCATGAAGGAAAATAAAAGGACAATCATTTCCATCTGAGGAGGGTTGTGTTCACTGGTCTAACAGGCAGCGGCGGCGGTGGGCGGAGCCTAGAGGCACCAACCTGCGTTAACATATTTTAACGGCGACACACAACCCCCCCCCCCGACATCGGCCATTAGAGAGAACGAGGCCCTGCAGTGAGTAAAAAATACGACTCTATTCATCTTTCACCATCTTAATGTCTTTTAAATAGTGACCTTTTTCCCCGCTGTACGCACACAGACGCACAAAGACACACACAGACTCAAACAGACACACAAAGACACACACAGACTCACACAGACACACAAAGACACACACAGACTCACACAGACACACAAAGACACACACAGACTCACACAGACACACAAAGACACACACAAAGTCACACAGACACATGCAGACTCACACAGACACACACAGACACACACAGACACACAAAGACACACAAAGACACACACAGACTCACACAGACACACACAGACACACAGACTCACACAGACACACAAAGACACACACAGACTCACACAGACACACAAAGACACACACAGACACACACAGACACACAAAGACACACACAGACTCACACAGACACACAAAGACACACACAAAGTCACACAGACACATGCAGACTCACACAGACACACACAAACACACACAGACACACACAGACACACAGACACACACAAACACACACAGACACACACAGACTCACACAGACACACACAGACACACAAAGACACACACAAAGTCACACAGACACACAAAGACACACACAAAGTCACACAGACACACATAGACACACAGACTCACACAAACTCACACAGACACACAAACACAGACTCACACAGACACACAAAGGCACACACAAACACACACAAACTCACACGGACACACACAAACTCACACAGACACACAAACACACTTACACATTACCACACACCACCTCTGTTCCAGTTAATAGGACGGGCCCGACTCAGGATAAAACCTGGATTCTCTTTCACGTCAGTTTATTTTAATGCAGATTCTCAAACCAGTGTGTTTCATTTCATCACCTCAAAGTACAAGTGAGGACAATTCAGACTAATTTTTCAGTTTCTATGTCTCCGCTTGGATGAACTCATTCATTAAAAAGGAACATGATACCCAGATGAGATGAACAGTGCAAATACTGTTAGAATTATGAGATAAAAATGAGGTTAAAACTCTAACTTATAACTGTAAACCAGTGAATTCTGTGACAAAAAGCCTGTATTAAAAGACAAAATCTTTAAAATAACTGTCCAGATTGGGGGGAAAAACTGACATTTATTAATTAAAAAGTCCAGTTTATGGCAGAAAAGTTCCACACTGAGACAAAAACTCACACTTATGAAACAAAATCTGAAGGTTATGAGAGAAAAGGCCTCATTTATGATATTTACAAAATAAAAAGGGCAAATTTAGATAAAAACTCATAAGACAAAATGTTAGTTATGAAAGAGAAGGTCCAAACTGGGGGGGGAAACATTTACTGATGAGAAGAAAAACTTTGTTTTTGAGATAAATTATCACAAATGAGCACAAAACCTTCTAAATAATGAGACAGAACTTCCAGATTCTGAGATAAAACAAAAAACCTAAAACTAAAATATGAGAGATAAAACGTCCAAATGACCAGAGAAAAAGTCACATGAATGAGATAACACAGGCAAATTACAACACAAAACATCCAAATTTATATTAAATCTCATATTTGTATGGAAAAAAAAAACGTATATTTATGAGAGAAAAATGATCACACAGACCTCTAAGAGATGAAACCTGAAATATATGAGAAAGTCACACCTAAAGTTAAAGTTAAAAAGTGGAAATTCTGTCACAAAACCCCTGCATTATGACATTAAAACATAAAATAATACAATAAAACTCATAGATTTGATTTATTGTCTGTCAGTGAAAACAGAACAAAAACTGAATAAAAACTGAATAAAAACTGAATAAAAACTGAATAAACAGCAGCTGAAGATTGAACTCAATAGAAACATCAGTTATATTTATTAAACCTGACCCATCATCATCTTCGTCGTCATCGTTTTCATCATCCTCATTGTCATCGTTGTCTTTGTCGTCATCATCCTCATCGTCGTTATCATCATCCTCATCATCGTCGTTGTCATCATTGTCGTCTTTGTCGTCGTCATTGTTATCCTCATCACCATCGTCGTTATTGTCTTTGTAGTCGTCATCATTATCATCATCCTCATCGTCATTGTTATCATCGTCGTCTTTGTCGTTGTCATTATCATCATCATTCTCATCATCATCCTCATTGTCTTTGTTGTCGTCATCTTTGTCGTCATCATTGTCGTCGTCTTCATCATCATCGTTTTTGTTGTCATCATCTTCATCATTGTCATCTTTGTTGTCATCATTATCATCATCATTCTCATCATCATCGTTATCATCATCATTCTCATCATCATCTTCGTCATCATCCTCATCATTATCGTCATCGTCTTTGTCGTCATCATCGTTATCATTATCATCCTCATCGTCTTTGTCATCATCATCTTCATCATGCATGTGGCTGCTGCGTCTTTCCCCTCTTCCTCCTCCTCCTCTTCCTCGTCGTCGACAGGTTTCATTCTCTAAATCCATGCTGCAAAATGCCTGCATTGCACCTTAGTGCCCCCCCCCCCCCCCCCCCCCCCGCGCCCCCCCCAGCCCTCTGTCATTTCTTCTGGTGATGTTTCTGTCTCCATTTCCAAACCCAGGCATTAACTCCTGATGATGATGACGAGCTGACGGGAGGCTCAGCGGCGTCTCTAATTACCCTGATCACTCCTTAAATTAGTGGCGCATAAAATACCTGCATTGCACCTTTTCCTGCCAAACCTTCGCCTCTGTCGTCCTCCTCTTCCTCTTCGTCCTCTCTCGTCCTCCTCTTCAGCCTCGGATTCAAACACTGGTTTGTCGCTTTGGCTCAAATGCATCGATTCTGAAAAAACAAAAAACAATAAACTGAGGATAAAAAAAAAAAAAGACCACACGTAAACGACCACGACATCCAGCCCCAAAACAGGTGACTTCATATCTATCGGATGCAGATGAACGACGACGCTCTAAACTATGAACCAATAAACCAACAGGAAGTCCAACATTTACAGCTCAATAAACCATTTTCACCCCTTTATTGAATTCTGCTTAGAAACAAAAGAAAAACTAGTGGTTAATTGAATTTCCTTTCAAAATAGAATTAAAATTGAATTTCAAGGTGTTTTTCTTTTTCAGTGTCAAAACAGAGACCAAATTTAAAAAACAGATTGATTTTCGTTTTCTCTTTCTAATAACAAAAAAGAAAGTTAGTACCTGACATAAATGACAAATTGGACCAAAAATGCCTGGGTTTTTTTTTCAATTTCTGAGACCAGATGTTGTCATTTTCAAGGAAACAGCGCTAATGCCGAGGTGACAAAGATTCTTACGAACGATGGGTTTGTGCGAAATCTGGAGTTTGTAGACACTCATGGAGGAAGCATGTCTACGAACTCCAGATTACATACAAACTGGAAGATCTGTACAAACCCATCATTCGAACAGGACAAACGTCCTGTTCTATTATATATTCTACATAAGTCTAATATAATAGAACAGGACAAACGTCATAAGTATAATACGTCCTGTTCACTCAAATGAAAGTTTGAGAAGATTCAGGAGATAGAGAAAAGGGAAATGTGCCTTAAGTTTACCTTTTACTTCTGCGAAGTACAAGCGACACAGATCGCTACTGTACCCCTCCCCCCCATAGTATGATAAGAAACCACCCGACCCCCGAACTCCCCCCCGGCCGAACCATGGAAGCCCCCCCCCCTTTCAGATCACACGCCTCTACATGTAGAGGTCACTTCCACAGAAAACACTGAACGACAAGGAGCTACCGTGGACAGAGACCAGTCCTACACCAGTACCCGGTCTGTTCACCAGGGCCAGGAGAAGAGACTGCAGCCCGGCCCCAGGTGAACACACCGCCGGTCTGGGACCAGGTGCAGACGGTGGTCCTGGCTCTCAGTGGTTGTTACGGTGGTCAGACTCCACACACACACACACACACACACACACATGACTGATGCCTGTCACTGACTTACATTGGTGTCTCTTCTGTGGAACCATCACATGATACCATCACAGATTTGAGGGCTGCTCACAAAAACGACACACTGACTTCTGTTGTCTTTTACAGTTTTAAACCAAAACCGAGTTTTTAGAGGAAAAAAGTCAGGATTTTATTTTTGGCCAAAATCGTGCAGCCTTTTGATGATGGATTAATCTGCGTTAACGCGTTCATTTTGACAGACCAGGTCTAACCTGAACCGAACCAAACCGAGCAACAGTTCTGTGAAATTTCTGAACAGTGTCAGTTAGAAACGGTTTGAAAAGTAGTCAGAGATGGATAATTTCACACATACATATTACAATCTCAGTGTCATATTTTCTGAAAAGTGATGTCGTCCAATTAATTGTCTTTTTTCTGCCGCTGTCAGTGGGACTTTATGACCCGTTTAACAGGATGTTCTGTTGAAGCCTGAGGACGTGTGGAACTGATCCTTTAAGTGATGAACGCGGTGCGTTTTTGTCGTTAACAGGCGTTTTTCTGAAAGTTAGTAAAAGATGACGGTGATTCTATTCCCCCGTCGACTTCCTTGGCCTCCCTCAGCACCTCCTCCTCCTCCTCCTCCTCGGCGGTGACTGATAGTCGCTCTGCCTCTGCTGTCATTACTCAGCATATTAAATTCTGCTAACGGCTCTGGCTGCATCCAAAAAAGCTGATGAGGAAGCATAAAGCGGCGCTCCGTCCTACGTTACAGGATATCACCGCCGCTTCCCATCCAAGGTTATTATCGTTAACGAAAACGAACGAAATGACGAAAACTAGAATTGACAAAACATTTTCGTTAACTGAAGTAAATAAAAACTATAAATAAAAGAAAAAAAGATAACTGAAACTGTATTGTGTGTTTACAAAACTAACTAAAACGGATAAAAATTAGGGATTAAATTCCCTTCGATTTTGTCTTTGTCAATGTCGGATTGATACGAAATCAATTTATTTCCCTCAAGCAATTTTAGCTAGCAGCACCATATGATATTTAGCGGTCCGTCACTTGTGGTTTCCAGTCGTCTTCTGGTCCCCACTCTACCTGGAAACATGGAGACTAAAGTTGGGAGAAAACAGCAGAGTCCTGTCTGGGATTTATTTGAATACGACGACAGAGAAGAAGAGAAAAGAGACGACTAAACTAAAACTAAACTAAAACTAAGCATTTACAAAATAACAAAAAACAATAAAAACTAGCAAATCTGCTCAAAAAATGAATTAAAACAAACTGAATACAGGGTCTGCACATATGTCACCCCCCCCCAGGCCACGCCCCTCTCAGTCAGACTGAGTGTCTTAAACCAACCTGTTCAACATGACGGAGTATAGCAGTAAACACAGCCAGAGAAAAGGGGAAATGTCAAATCTGAAATTAAATGAAGGACAGTTGGACTGGACATGGATCTGTATGAGCTACCAAAGAACAAGTGGTTCATGAACACTGACATGTGGACACACATGGAGGACCCAGACCTGGTCCAGGGGGGAGGGGATCAGCGCTATTTGGACCTGAAACTAATATACATGGTTTCATCAGGACTGACAACCAGGGTCCAAAACTAGGACCAGAACCAGCTGATCCAAAGGGTCCAAAACTAGGGCCCAGAACCAGCTGATCCAAAGGCTCCAAAACTAGGGCCCAGAACCAGCTGATCCAAAGGCTCCAAAACTAGGGCCCAGAACCAGCTGATCCAAAGGCTCCAAAACTAGGACCAGAACCAGCTGATCCAAAGGTCATTTCCAGTAGACCGTGGACTGACCCCAGTGAATATATGCATGATCTACTGGGACTGAGCAGATTTACTGAGTCTAGTTCAGATCCAGTCCTTTATCCAACACAGATACTACTGCTGTGGACCAGCAGGGCACCACTGGATTCTGGGAAATTAGCAGATTTATACCACCTGGTTTAAATGAACACATTATTCTGGTAATATTATGGCTTTATTGTCAGAATATGACGACTTTATTCTCATAACATTGTGATTCTTTTTGTATTCGACTTCTTCGAATTCTCATAAAATTACGGGTTTTATATCAATATTTTCTGACTTTCTTCTGGTAGTGACCAGTGTTTTTATTTTCTTCTGTGGTCCTAATACTCCGTCGTAGCTTTTTTCTCCAGTTCCTCTGTATTTGTAAAACTAGGTTAGCCTCAGTTTCAGTTAGTTTACTAATCATGTAGGAGCACAAGGTTCACAATCACAAAATGAAGACAAAAACCAGGAAAGATCTGATCATGAAACCAAGAGCTGCACTAAGAAGGAACGTTAGCCAAAACAATAGGTCATTTCAGGTCTGATTGGACCCAAAAATACAGCAGAAATGAATGTTAGCTGACACCAAACAGGATCCACAGATCTAGGTTTGGTTTCCTGGATTTGTGGATCCATCTCCTTCTCTTTTCTTCGTCTTTCGGTGTCTGTGAAAGGATAGCTCCCACTGCTTTAAGAACCTGTTCATTCAATCAGTCTCACAACAGCTCTGCCCCATTTTTTATTCAATATTGTTCTTCAGTTTAGACAGGATTGAAGCCAACGCTGTCACTCATCTCCCTCTTTCTGACACTCAGTGCGCGGAACCGCGGTAACTTCCGCTAGCGGTGATGTCACGTGCATACACTCTATTAGAGGAAAAAAAAAAGTCAAACCTAAATAAAACTAAACTATAATGAAAAATCCAAAACTATTAGAACCTTGGTCCCATCACCGTTAAAACTCATCACCTGCTGGTGATTAACTCGACTCCGCCCGGTGGGGGTGGGTCACGTGACCGTAAACCGTCTGCAACAGGTTGACGGACGCCAGGTAAAACCGCTGAGTGTTTCCATCAGACAGGAAGTGGAGTTCAGGTCTTCAGAGTGCTGTTTGTCGTCAAGTTTATGAGCGCACAGTCCAAACAAACCATAATGTGCATTATGGCTGTAAATTGATCTAAAACCCACTAAAGCTGCCGGAAACTGCAGCCTCTCAAATATATTTTCTCCTCCAAAGTACTTCTAAAGTTAATCGAATGAGAGAGGGATGGAAAACAAAGCGGCTCTCTCGCTCTCCTCATCCCCATTGGCTGTGATGGTCTCTCGCCCGCTCTCTGCTGCTCCATAAACATCTCATGTAGCAGCAAATCAAAGCTGATGGCTCGCTATGATTCCCCACAAATCTGCATTTATTGGTCGGTAACGCTGTCAGCCGCGACTCAGCCGGCGCTAATTTGATAAGCTGACAGAGCTGTCAATCATGTTGACAGCACCCTCCTCCCTCACGGCTCCCCCGGGAGGAAGAAGGAGGAGGAGGAGGAGGTGTTTCTGTATCTGAGGCCTCGTTTGGATGATACTGAAGAAACAGCAGAAACAGGCCAAGGGTTTGGATGGAATTCTTTGTTTTTTTCCACTTTATTTTTATTGTTTGATTTCTGTAGAATACAAAACAAACATGAGGGACATTTGGGATGCACTGACCATAAAAAACCTTTGTGACTAACAATAGGTTTTAGTAATGTGACGCTGAAATGAAAACTGTCCATTTCTTCCATTTATCATGACACTGCTCTTCTGGAGTCGTCAGTCTGTGGGTCAGAAAAGGGGTCTTAAACTTAACTTACCTGGGGGGCCGCTGGAGGTAGAGTCTGGGTCAGGCTGGGCCACATTAGGTATTCCACAAAAAAAGGGTTTCTTTACTTTACTTGCAGATAGTAACGTGCACTTTTGGATGAACTGGCCTTCTTTGAATGTCTTTGTGACCCTAGCAGTCATCTCACTCACCACGTGGCTAGCTTCCACCGCTGCTTCGTTTTCTTTACTTTCTTGAATAAATCTTGTTGCCTCAATAGACACTTGGCGACCCGCTTCTTTCTCTCATCTCCCTGGTATTTTGTAAACTCCTCAGCATGTCTAGTTGAGTACTGACGTCAGACATGTAGCGGTGCCCCTGTGCTCAACAAAAAGATATTCCGTCTCCCACTTTTCCTCAAATTGCCTGTGCTCGTTGCCAACCTTTCTCTTCACGGCACATTTTGTGAGAGACTTGACTGGAACTGGGTGACACCATATATTTTCCATCCATTTTGTCTGACTCCAGAATATGTTTCAACTAAGTCCGTGCATTTCCATGACAACTTTTATTCCTGGTGTAACCTGAATAAACGTTAGATCCTATTTCAGATGCCCATGAAACGCCTTATTCCAGTTGAAAAAGAATAGTTTGGATTAAATTTAAATCCAAATAAAGTCAGTGGTTTAATCCCCTTTTAATTCTGAACTAAATTCTTCCTTGGACATGTAAAGCCTTTATTACCTCCGCCAAGGAGGTTATGTTTTTGCCAGGGTTTGTTTGTTTGTTTGTCTGTTTGTTTGTTTGTCTGTTTGTTTGTTTGTTTGTTTGTTTGTTTGTCTGTCTGTTAGTGTGCAACATAACTCAAAAAGTTATGGACAGATTTGGATGAAATTTTCAGGGTTTGTTGGAAATGGGATAAGGAAGAAATGATTAAATTTTGGTGGTGATCGGGGGTGGGGGGGCCCACGGGGGGGGCCACTGATCAGCCTTGGCGGAGGTCTGCGCTCTCCGAGTGCTTCTAGTTCTGTTTGGACTTTATTCCTGCCATTCTGCACATGCTCAGTGTCTTGTCCTGTGGCGATGACGCACACATTCTGCGCTGGTGGAAGAATATGCACTGCAGTCTAGTCTTCCCAAAGCGTTCTATTCTGATGGGATCTACCAGCCTGGAAAACTCTGAAGGAACAGTTCATCACCTGTTTTTTTATTCATTCATTTGAATTTTTTATTCATTCATGCACTAATGAGCTCCAGAAGTGGGCTAAACAGTTTGAACTGCAGTGCTCCGACTGCCTTGTTCTCGCAGCCCTTCCGTTAGCTTAGCTTAGCCGGGTTTAGCATAATCGCTTCATTCCTCAGGTCAGACGTAGCCAGGCTTTCATGGGTGATCGGTAGTATTTCATGAGTGATTTTGGTAAATTCAGTTCTCCCTAATCATTCCTTTAGTCCGCTGGGGTCGATATGATCACAAACTGAGGCTCAAATCATGGTGATGTGACTTATGTTACTGCACTAATAAAATCTTGGGAAATAAAAATTAATGCAAAGCTAAAACGGTAAAGGAAGGTCTGCGAGAACAAGGCAACGTGAGCACTGCAGCACAAACCCTTTAGCTCACTTATCTACCTCATTAATACCTCATGTAAACTTTTATTCGGGTTTAACATTTCCATGTAAACAGAAGAGAAAATACTTTAGTTCCGAATTAATTTCTTCTGGAAAAATAAATCGGATTTAAAGAACATCATGTTACCGTACCCAATGACTAACATTCATACTTCCCCAGGTACTTCGGGGTTGGCTAGCTTGACGACTGTTGACAACAAACGCCCCCAGAAGCTGTCAGTAGACTATCTTTGGTAGCCCCTCAGTAATAAAAAAAAAAGATAAAATAAAAGCTTGGCAAGATCCAGAAAAAAGGTGCGTTTGAGAACTATGTGTGGGCTAACACTAAACTTTGATGTCAAACAGGGGGCCGCAAAATATCATCCCGCGGGCCACAATTGACCCCCGGGCCGCGAGTTTGAGACCCCTGGGTCAGAATATCCATCTCAAATATTCCATTCACAATATGTATGAGTTTGGCTTGAATTTAATTGAAATGTACATTTTTTATATTTCTGTGCAAACTGAGAGAAAAAATAAAGATAAACACGGTTCATGAGCAGGTTTTTATATGAAATCAATACATGAACAAAAGACGTTAATCTTCACTTCAGGAGGAAATGACTGGAAAAATATATTAACAAACAGGAACGGTATTGATTATTGAGGGAGGAAAACAATCTGTGTATCATTCGTTCTTTTCATTTTCAACTGAGAATCCACAATCGGAAAATGAAAAAATGACTCATTTCATTATTTGTGTACAAATCAAAGTCAAAACCGAGTTGTTTTTCATTCGTTCGATTGTTCGCTCAAATTAAAAACTGGAAATAATCAAATGAAGCAAATGTGGGGTTTCATGTTTCATCTGCTTGTTGTCTTTTCTTTCTTTTCTTCTTTCACTTCATCCCTATGTATCTTCCTCTCCTCTCCTTGTCTCCTCTTCTCCTCTCCTCATCTTCTCTCCTTGTTTCCTCCTCCCTTCTCCTTGTCTCCTCTCCTTGTTTCCTTTTCTTTCTTTTCTTGTTTTGCTTAATCCTTGTCTCCTCCTCTCCTCTCCTTGACTTCTCTTCTTGCCTCCTCCTCTCCTTCTCTCCTCTCCTTGTCTCCTCCTCTCCTCTCCTTGTCTCCTCTCCTCCTCTCCTCTCCTCCTCTCCTCTCCTCTCCTCTCCTTGTCTCCTCCTCTCCTCTCCTCCTCTCCTCTCCTTGTCTCTCCTCTCCTCTCCTCTCCTTGTCTCCTCTCCTCCTCTCCTCTCCTCTCCTTGTCTCCTCCTCTCCTCTCCTCCTCTCCTCTCCTTGTTTCCTCCTCTCCTCTTCTCCTCTCCTTGTCTCCTCCTCTCCTCTCCTCTTCTCCTCTCCTCTCCTTGTCTCCTCTCCTCCTCTCCTCTCCTCTCCTTGTCTCCTCATCTCCTCTCCTCCTCTCCTCTCCTTGTCTCCTCCTCTCCTCTCCTCTCCTTGTCTCCTCCTCTCCTCTCCTTGTCTCCTCCTCTCCTCTCCTCTCCTTGTCTCCTCCTCTCCTCTCCTTGTCTCCTCTCCTCCTCTCCTCTCCTCTTCTCCTCTCCTCTCCTTGTCTCCTCTCCTCCTCTCCTCTCCTCTCCTCTCCTTGTCTCCTCCTCTCCTCTCCTCTCCTTGTCTCCTCCTCTCCTCTCCTTGTCTCCTCTCCTCCTCTCCTCTCCTCTTCTCCTCTCCTCTCCTTGTCTCCTCTCCTCATCTCCTCTCCTCTCCTCCTCTCCTCTCCTTGTCTCCTCCTCTCCTCTCCTCTCCTTGTCTCCTCCTCTCCTCTCCTTGTCTCCTCCTCTCCTCTCCTTCTGATCCTGATCCTGGACCTTCCAACCCGACCTGGATCCATCATTAATCCCGTTTCCTCGGTCTCAGTCTCTCGGCTCCAGTTCGTGGTCGTTAACACAGATGTCGTCAGCCCATGTGATCAGACTGTGGTAAAGTTCATCAGTGGGCGGGGCCGAGGGCGTCCAGACCGACCACTTAATGCACGGCAGCGAGCGATGAAAACCAGATCGAACGGTGGCGGCGGCGCTGTCTCTGTGCGTCAGCCTGATTGGTTGTGGGAACAGAAAACAATCATACATTATTCAGCTGAAAAACAGGCCTGAGCGGCGCTCCGGAAAACGCCGGCCCCCTCCCCCCCCCCGCCTCCCCCCACCTCCCCCCCGCCCGTCATCCTCCCAGGTATTAATGGCCGTCATCCACTTCCTCCCGTCGTGTCGTCACTCTCTCTCCTCCTTCATCTTCCTGGAGAGAGGCCGAGTCGCGTTTTCTCTGCGTTAAATCATTCATGGAGCTGTGGTGGGCGGCGGCCTCCGTCTCCTGCTGAGGCTGCACACGGGAGGAGGAAGAGGAGGAGGAGGAAGAGGAAGAGGAGGAGGAGGTGACAAGTGGAGGAAGACAACGACGAACAGGGAACGTTTGGAGATGAAGTTCAACCCAGAATGATGAAATGAAACTACAGAAGAAGAACTGGACTGAAGGAGTGGGCGGAGTAACAGGGGTGGGCGGAGTAACAGGGGTGGGTGGAGTAACAGGAGTGGGTGGACTTTGACCTACAGACGTCGACGTGTTGGTTTACAGATGCATATCGTAAAGACGACGTAAACGTGACGATTTGACCAAATATGATAAAGTTTGACCCAAAACTTCATCTGGACACAAAGAAGGAAATGACTCTGGTGTTTGTTTCCTTCACTGCCCTCTCGTCTCCTTGTTTACTTTTTTTGTTTCCTTCCTTCTCATGCTTCCTTCCTAAACCTCTCCTTGTTTCCTTTCCTCTTATCTCCTTCTCACCGTGTTTCTTCCCTTTCTTCCTTCTTTTCATACACTCATTTTTTCTGTCCTTTTTCTTTTTTGTTTCCTCTCCTTTCACGTTCACTTTGCTAATTCCATGTTTCCTTTCCTTGTTTTGTGTTTCCTTGGTTCTTGTTCCTTTTCTTTTTTCATGTTTCCTTTCCTTCTTTTATGTTTCCTTGGATCTTGTTCCTTTTCCTTTTTCATATTTCCTTCCCTCGTATTGTGTTTCCTTCCCTTCCTTTGTTTCCTTGTTTTATGTTCCTTTTCCATGTTTCCTTCCCTTTTTTCATGTTTCCTTGGTTCTTCTTCCCTTTACTTTTTCATGTGTCCTTCCGTTGTTTTGTTTTTCCTTTCCTTGTTTTCTGTTTCCTTGTTTTCTGTTTCCTTCCCTTGTTTTGTGTTTCCTTCCATTCTTTTATGTGTCCTTGTTTCATGCTCCTTTTCCTTTTTTCATGTTTCCTTTCCTTGCTTTACGTTTCCTTCCCTTGTTTCGTATTTCCTCTCCTTGTTTTGTGTTTCCTTGTTTTATGTTTCCTTTCCTTGTTTCGTATTTCCTCTCCTTGTTTTGTGTTTCCTCTCCTTGTTTACTGCAGTAATACCTGATGCAGATCATAAATTTCTACATAAATACGTAAAAAACGAGTATCTGAGTCAAATCCACATGTTTTATTCAGTAAATATAAGCTGTGAATAAACACGGGTTCCACTTCTCGTCTGTTTCTTGTGTTTATCGTATTTTCCACATAAGTCTCATCGTAAACGTCCAGCGCTCGGCGTCCTCTGATCCGCCTCACGTCGTCATCTTTGTGTTTTTATGAACCGACGTCGTCTGCGTTCGTTGATTGAATCGCATTTCGTCTTCGGGCTTCGTTTGTCGCTGCTCGTTCTCCGCTGTTTGAATTTCCTGTTTCCTAAATGGGATCAGGTTTCACTTTATCTCGCTTTTCTCTAAATGTCAGCCTCGTCCTCTTCACCTTTTCAAAATGTCACCTCCCCCTCCTCCCCCTCCTCCTCCCCCTCCTCCTCCCCCTCCCCCTCCTCCTCCTCCCCCACCCCCCTACCCTCACCTCACCTCCTCATGTCTCCTTTGCTCGATTCCTTTCCTTGAAACATTTCACATCCCCTGGATTCCTTCTTTTCCTTCCCTTGTTTCCTTTCCTTCTATTCTATGTGACCTTTCCTTACTTTCGTTTCTTTTCTTTCTATCTTGTCAGTTTCCTTTATGTCTCCTCTCTTTCTTTCCTCTCCTTCTTTCCCTTTGTTTCCTTCTTTTGTCTTTATATTCATTTCCTGTTTATCTTTTCTGTCCTCGTCTCCTTCCTTTATTCGTTTTCTTTCCTTTCCTATTCCTGTCCCTTTCCTTGTTTTTTCTCTGTATATTTCATTTTCTTTCCTTTCTTCATCATATTTATTCTTTCTTTCCTTTCCCTTACATGTCTCCTTTCCTCTCCTCTCCTTATTTCCTTCCCTACTTTCCTTCTTCTCCTTTCCTCATCTTTTTTCCTTTACATTTATCTCCTTGTTTTCTTCCTTTTCTTTTCTCTGTTTCTTTGTCGTTTCCTAGTTAACCCATGGTTCCTCTCCTCTTTTACTTTCCTCCTTTTCTCTCTGTCAGCTCCTTCTCTTCTCTCCTCTTTTTGTTTCCTCTCCTCATTTCCTGTTCTTGTTTCCTCTCCATCAGCTCCTTCTTTTCTTTCCTCTCCTTCTCTCCTCTTCTTCTTTCTTCTGTCAGCTCCTTCTCTTCTCTTCTCTTCTCTTCTCTTCTCTTCTCTTCTCTTCTCTTCTCTTCTCTTCTCTTCTCTTCTCTTCTCTTCTCTTCTCTTCTCTTCTCTTCTTGTTTCCTCTCTTCCTTTCCTCTGTTGATTCCTCTTCTTTCCTCTCCTTGTTTCCTCTGCTGGCCCCTTCTCTTCTTTCTCCTCTTCCTTCCTTCTTTTCTTTCCTTCTGTTCTTTCCTCTTCTTCTTTCCTCTCCTTGTTTCCTCTGCTGGCCCCTTCTCTTCTTTTCTCCTCTTCCTTCCTTCTTTTCTTTCCTTCTGTTCTTTCCTCTTCTTCTTTCCTCTCCTTGTTTCCTCTCTGTCTGCTCCTTCACTTCTTTTCTCCTCTTCCTTCTTTTCTTTCCTTCTGTTCTTTCCTCTTCTTCTTTCCTCTCCTTGTTTCCTCTCTGTCTGCTCCTTCTCTTCTTTTCTCCTCTTCCTTCCTTTTCTTTCCTTCTCTTCTTTCCTCCTCTTGTTTCCTCTCCTCCTTTCCTCTTTGTTTCCTTTGTCAGCTCCTTCTCTTCTTTTATCCTCTTCCTTCCTTCTCTTCTTGATTCCTCTCCTCCTTTCCTCTCCTTGTTTCCCCTCTGTCAGCTCTTTCTCCTCTTTCCTTTTCTTGCTTCCTCTCCTCCTTTCCTTCCCTTCGTCTCCTCGTTTGTCATTTTGTGTGTGTGTGCGTGTGTGTGTGTGTGTGTGTGTGTGTGCATGTGTGTGTGTGTGTGTGCAGGTATGCGCTGCTGCCCGTGTTGACTAATGTGTTTGTTTATGCGCTGTTTGTGTGTTGTGTGTGTGTGTGTGTGTTGTGTGTGTGTGTGTGTGTGTGTGTGTGTGTGTGTGTGTGTGTGTGCATCGTCGTGTTTTATGGGCATTAGAGAGCAGGTGTATCAACAACACACCAGATTTATATGAGTGTAGCTGAGCCCCAGGGGATTCTGGGTAATCTGGGTGTAATTGAGCGTAGAGGTTACAGCAGCAGAAACACACACAAAGAAAAACTGTGTACACAAACACACACACACACACACACAAATACACACTAATGGGCAGAAAAATGCACACGAACAG
The DNA here is from genome assembly GCF_902148855.1 of Sphaeramia orbicularis. NCBI lineage: Eukaryota > Metazoa > Chordata > Actinopteri > Kurtiformes > Apogonidae > Sphaeramia > Sphaeramia orbicularis. The sequence goes on along the minus strand of NC_043976.1, from coordinate 42,926,045 downwards.
GTGACGGCACGACAAAACACCTGAGGAACGGCATCAGGTGTAGAACGACTGGTAACTGATCAATAATCAATCAGTAATAAATCTGTCCGTCAGTTTTATGTGGAAGTTGTTTTTCCTTTTCTTTCCTTTCCTTTTGTCATTTTTCCTTTTTTCCTTTCCATGTTTCCTTTCTTTTGATCATGTTTCCCTTTTCTGTTTTTATGTTTCTTCTTTTGTGTTTTATTTTGTTGATTTATGTTTCCTTATTTTTCTTTATTTCATGGTTCCCTTTCCTTTTTCGTTTGCTTTCCTTCTTTCATGTTTCCTTTTTTCTTGTTTCCTCTCCTTGTCTCATGTTTCCTCTTGTAAACACGCAGCAAGCAGTAAATCTCAAAAACCACAATTTATTTCAGTTAATGAACTACTGCCCAGTTTCTTTTAACTTTAAACCACCTCAGTACCAAAAAATCTCCGGTTATCTTGGACAGAAAGCTGTGTGTTCTAGAGATTTTTGGACCCAACGGAGGCTCTGGACTACTCCATTTAGGCTGCTTACCGGGGGGGGGGTCACATAATTTAAATTAACTCACCAGTTATGTTTCGGATGGAAGGATCAAACCAGGAGAAATGAAGAATTCACCAAAAAAGAAGGGTTGAGGTTTTAAAAAGTTAAAACAATAGCTTGATTTATTGCTTCAGGCAAAAATAGAAAAAGTTACAAAAAGAAAGAAGTCAGTTATCAATTAGTCAAACACACATTCGTCTCAGAGATAAAATGAAAAAAGCCTAAAAAAAAGTTTTCTTTATTACCTTTTTATAGTCTTTAGTGACTCTGGAGACTCCCATTATTCAATGACATCATTCGTCGCACACTTATTATTGGTTAATAATAGTCACTAGGCATTAACATGTCAGTCACTCCATAAGCCAATGCTAAGAAAAGCACAAGCTGAAAGTTCATTTGAGTTTAACAAGCACCTTGGACACCTGTCAATCAAACCAACTGCCTAGCTCAACCACAGAGAGTTTTCAGAAAGCGTGTCCTTGCTTAACACCTGCACAGTTAGGCTAGCATTTCTTGACCACAAAAAATCCCTAAGTTCGTTTTCTGTTTTTTCTGTTTTATGCTCTTTACCACGACTACTGTCTAAAGATGTAAAATTAGATCTTTCTCGTTGCATTTGACCTTTTCTCCAAGTTCAGTACAGACAGGTGTGAGTTCATCAAAACCACACACACACGAATCAAACCTGACTGTTCAGTACCTCTAAAATAAAAAGAATATTACAGTTATATAAGAATATTACTCAGAATATTACTTAGACTTGCAAAAATAAAAAGACTCTTCAAGCAAAACACCTTGTAATGTAAAGATTAAGCAAACAACTTAGAACATTACATTTCCTCTTCTTCTTTTCCATTTTCGTTCATGATGTATGATATTCACCCGACATCGTAGAGCTAGTCAGAGTCACACGTTCATCTTCCATTTAATACAATCCGTACCACACTCTTTTTGTTTCATGGTTCCTTTCCTTGTATCTCCTTGGTTCCTTTTCTTTTCCTTTGGGTCCTTGTTTCCTTTCCTTGTATCTCCTTGGTTCCTTTTCTTTTCCTTTGGGTCCTTGGTTCCTTTCCTTGTATCTCCTTGGTTCCTTTTCTTTTCCTTTGGGTCCTTGTTTCCTTTCCTTGTATCTCCTTGGTTCCTTTTCTTTTCCTTTGGGTCCTTGTTTCCTTTCCTTGTATCTCCTTGGTTCCTTTTCTTTTCCTTTGGGTCCTTGGTTCCTTTCCTTGCTGCTTCTTTTGTATATTTCCTCTCCACTTGTTTCTTTTCCTTCTGTGTTTCCTTTTTTCCCTCCCTCCTTCTCTGTGTTTTATATCTTTTCCATGTCTCCTTCCCTCGTTTCCTTAACTCTTCTTTTATCCTTTCTATTGACTGTAATGGCTGTGGTGGTCAAAGGTCAAAGGTCACTGTGACCTCACATCTGTCCATTCTTCTTCTTCATCTCTCCATGCACATGCAGTTTAACCCAGATCTACCAGATCTGGTCCAGTTGATCTAAACCACACCTTAAACCCAACAGGAAGTCGTCCATGTTGGTCAGAATATGAGGTTTTTCTTCACTTTTCTGGACGGAGGACGTCTTATTTATCTCTGTTTCATAGACGTTCGTCTCTGTTGGACTAAAATCTGCCTGACTGTCGTCGTGTAGGAAACCCGACCCCCGTACCGTCTGTGGGTTTATTTCTGCGGTGTGATGTGGTGCTGGGGGCGGGGCTAGGGGCTGCAGATCACATACTGTACCTATGGCAAGGGTTCGCCGCCGCAGCCTCTGTGTGTGGTCCCACCACCAGTCATCTACGCAGACCTTCTGTCCTCCACGCAGACCTTCTGTCCTCCACTCAGACCTTCTGTCCTCCACTCAGACCTTCTGTCCTCCACTCAGACCTTCTGTCCTCCGGCTGAATCACACCGTCAGCAGCTTCGCCTCGGTCACTCGAGGTGAGAGTGACTAAAACGCCACCAGAAAAAAAAACCACGTCGCTGCAGTTTCACCGTTTCACTGACTGGAAACCAACGCCCTCATTTAGGTCCATTTCAGGAACAACACCCAAATGCATTATGGGTAAACGTCTATCTGCAGAAATGGGTTCGTCTCATCAGTTTTTCCTGATCGTCTAAAAAAAAAAAAAACCGACACATAACATGATGCTTTTCTTTAACAGGTCTGAGGCTAAATGGATTATTTGTGCTTTTAATCATTAGGGTTTTTTTGTTTATTCTGGGTTTTATGAATAAACAGAAGGAAAATGAAGAATATTGCATATAAGTCTGGTAACACTGGTGATTTTACAACAATATTAATAATAATGAAATAATAATAATCATAGCTCTAATCATCGTGATCCTCGTATGTTCTGTTCAACTTTATTGACTGATGCTTTTATTCATGTGAAATATCAGAAAAATCAGCCTCTGTACACAAACTATACCTCGTTCTTTACCATCGAATATTCACGTATTCATGACAAATATTAGTAAAACATGTTGACTTTCAGATTATTTCTAATAAATCCATTCCTGAGGTGTAGAAAGAAAATATAACTCTATTTATATAACTCTATATTTACTCTGTCAGGTCTGTATTTACTCTGTCAGGTCTGTATTTACTCTGTCAGGTCTGTATTTACTCTATCAGGTCTGTATTTACTCTATCAGGTCTGTATTTACTCTGTCAGGTCTGTATTTACTCTATCAGGTCTATATTTACTCTATCAGGTCTGTATTTACTCTATCAGGTCTGTATTTACTCTATCAGGTCTGTATTTACTCGGTCAGGTCTGTATTTACTCTATCAGGTCTGTATTTACTCTATCAGGTCTTTATTTACTCTGTCAGGTCTGTATTTACTCTATCAGGTCTGTATTTACTCTGCCAGGTCTGTATTTACTCTATCAGGTCTGTATTTACTCTGTCAGGTCTGTATTTACTCTATCAGGTCTGTATTTACTCTGCCAGGTCTGTATTTACTCTATCAGGTCTGTATTTACTCTATCAGGTCTGTATTTACTCGGTCAGGTCTGTATTTACTCTGTCGGGGCCTGTGTTTCCTGGGTTTTACTCTGTTCAGTGTTCAGTCCCTCCACTGGAGTTAAACCTCCGGCGGTGACAAGGTCGACGTGTCCAATAAATGATGGTGGACGTCCAAACCCTGGAGACCCAGTCCGTCTCAATGCGACGCTCAGCACTTTCCTCCGTCGGCTTTGACTCCATCAGCAAAACAATCCGAAGCCTCGGACGGCGACGGAAACGCTCTGTCCACCTCTGAGTGACCGTCACAGGGGTCAAAGGTCACACAGGGGGAAAATACAGACTTTATCAGGTTTTACAGGAAATAAATGCGTCAGATAAATGTGACAAAACCAGCGCGGTTTTTCCAGGAAAACAGATTCTAGACCGGGGTGTGAAACGTACGGCACGTGGGCTTAAACCGGCCCGCCAAAGGGTCCAATCCGGTCCAACCCAGTCCAATCTGGTCCAATCCGGTCCACGGGACAGAAAAATTACACGGAAGATTTTAACAGTGATTGATGTTAAATCATTTTTGCTCAGGTTCCACATTCAGACCAATATGATCTGAAGTGGATTAAAAAAAAAAATAGCATCACAACATATGTACATAGTTGTTCTTATTATTATTGTTATTGCTATTATTTATTATGTTTTTTTTCTTTTTTACCTTCTTTTTCTTTATTTCTTGAGTTGTATAAAAGCATCATCCAATTATGCTGCTACATGTGCCTTAAATCATCCCCTGAGGAGACGAATAAAGTTGAATTGAATTGAATCTAATTTTTTTTTTTAACTCACTTTTTATGTTTGTTTGGTTTTTTTTCACCCATTAAACATTTTCCAGTGCGGTGGCCCAGAATTGCAACAGCCCAAAATCTTATCCATATAAGAAAAACAAAAGATAACAGCCCAAAAAATTATCCACTATAAGAAAAAAAAGCCATCATCCACCCTTTCTAATTAAGGGGGTGCTGTTTACCCAAAAGGTCTCTTGCTTTAAAATTAAGGCCACCAGAAAAAATAAAAGCATAGGCTGAAAAATTTTAAGGCCTTCAGCTCATGTGGCCAATGCTAATGAAGTAACCCACCAAAAGCGGAGGTCGGTGCGCTAAAAATAAACTTATTTTCTTCATTTTGTGATTCTGAACCTTGTGCTCCTACATGATTAGTAAACTAACTGAAACTGAGGCTAACCTAGTTTTACAAATACAGGAGAACTGGAGAATAAAGCTACGACGGAGTATTAGGACCACAGAAGAAAAGAAAAACACTGGTCACTACCAGAATAAAGTCATAAAATATCGATATAAAACCTGTAATTTTATGAGAATAAAGTCGAATACAAAAAGAATCACAATGTTATGAGAATAAAGTAAAAACTCATAATTTAACAAAAATGTCATTCATTTATGAGATTAAAGTCGTCATATTCCGACAATAAAACCATTATATTACAAGAATAATGTGGTAATTTAAAAACAGGTGGTGTAAATCTGCTAATTTCCCAGAATGCAGTGGTGCCCTGCTGGTCCACAGCAGTAGTATCTGTGTTGGATAAAGGACTGGATCTGAACTAGACTCAGTAAATCTGCTCAGTCCCAGTAGATCATGCATATATTCACTGGGGTCAGTCCACGCTGGACTGGAAATGACCTTTGGATCAGCTGGTTCTGGGCCCTAGTTCTGGACCCTTTGGATCAGCTGGTTCTGGTCCTAGTTTTGGAGCCTTTGGATCAGCTGGTTCTGGGCCCTAGTTTTGGAGCCTTTGGATCAGCTGGTTCTGGGCCCTAGTTTTGGAGCCTTTGGATCAGCTGGTTCTGGGCCCTAGTTTTGGACCCTTTGGATCAGCTGGTTCTGGTCCTAGTTTTGGACCCTGGTTGTCAGTCCTGATGAAACCATGTATATTAGTTTCAGGTCCAAATAGCGCTGATCCCCTCCACCCTGGATCAGGTCTGGATCCTCCATGTGTGTCCACATGTCAGTGTTCATGAACCACTTGTTCTTTGGTAGCTCGTACAGATCCATGTCCAGTCCAACTGTCCTTCATTTAATTTCAGATTTGACATTTTCCCTTTTCTCTGGCTGTGTTTACTGCTATACTCCGTCATGTTGAACAGGTTGGTTTAAGACACTCAGTCTGACTGAGAGGGGTGTGGCCTGGGGGGGGGGGGGGGGGGTGACATATGTGCAGACCCTCTATTGTTACATTTCCACATACTTCTCTTAAGACATTTCAGGTTGTTTGTATTTGTTCAGGTTAGTCACATTTTTTGCAAAAGGCCAGTCTGAAACTGTAAACATTTTTGTGTAATTTTACTTATTTTTTACACTAAAACAAAGGAGAAAAAATTGTGCTTTTCATTATTTATATGTTATTATGATAGTATTTTACTAGTCTGATCCACTTTAGATTGAATTGACCTAAAATGATTCTAACATCCTTGGTTGTTAATAATAATAATTTCTGCATTTCACACATTCATCCCACGGGCCGGACCGGAGCCTTTGGTGGGCCGGACCGGAGCCTTTGGTGGGCCGGACCGGAGCCTTTGGTGGGCCGGATTCGGCCCCCGGGCCGCATATTCGACACCTGTGATTTAAACCTTTCATCCAATCAGACGCTTCGACCTTCAAGCACTCGACATAATTTTTAATAATCCCAGATGTTACGACTGAATCTTTGTGTTTTCAGCCCAGAAACATGAACTCAAGGCCGACCTTTATCGTCCTCCATCATCCTGGTCTCATTACCCATCATGCCTTGGCCTTAACAGTTTGAATCCACTTGACATTAACGGCGTGCGATTGGCTGCTTCCGTTATGGTTGTGAATAATTCAGAACGCCGTTCAGCCGCCGGCGTCGCTCGTTAAACGTTTCACTTGACCTTTAGGAGGATGAGGTTTGGTTTCACTGGTTCTACTGGACTACGTTTCCCAGAAGGCCGAGCTGCTCCTATGATGGTCAGATATGTCATCGGTAAAACCCAACGTCAACTGAAATAAAAAGAAATGAACGTCAAAACTGGTCTGTGGTCCAACATGAGGTCTGTGGTCCAACATGAAGACCATGGTCCAACACGAGGCCTGTGGTCTACCACGAGGACCATGGTCCAACACAAGGCCTGTGGTCCAACATGAGGTCTGTGGTCCAACACGAGGCCTGTGGTCCATCATGAGGTCCTTGGCCTAATACTGTTTAAGGTCTGTGGTCTAACATAAGGTCCATGGTCCAATATGAGGCCTGTGGTCCACCCTGAGGTCCTAGGTCTAATGTAAAGTCCATGGTCCAACATGAGGACCATGGTGCAACATAAGGTCTGTGGTCCAACATAAGGTCTGTGGTCCAACATAAGGTCTGTGGTCCAACACGAGGACTGTGGTCCAACATAAGGTCCACGGTCCAACATGAGGCCTGTGGTCCAACACGAGGACTGTGGTCCAACATAAGGTATGTGGTCCAACATAAGGTCCATGGTCCAACATGAGGCCTGTGGTCCAATATGAGGTATGTGGTCCAACATAAGGTATGTGGTCCAACACGAGGACTGTGGTCCAACGTAAGGTATGTGGTCCAACATAAGGTCCATGGTCCAACATGAGGCATGTGGTCCAACATAAGGTATGTGGTCCAACATAAGGTCCATGGTCCAACACGAGGACTGTGGTCCAACATAAGGTATATGGTCCAACATAAGGTCCATGGTCCAACATGAGGCATGTGGTCCAACATAAGGTATGTGGTCCAACACGAGGACTGTGGTCCAACATAAGGAATGTGGTCCAACATAAGGTCCATGGTCCAACATGAGGCCTGTGGTCCAATATGAGGCATGTGGTCCAACATAAGGTATGTGGTCCAATATGAGGTCCATGGTCCAACATGAGGTCTGTGGTCCAAGGTGAAATCCATGATCCAAAATGAGGTCCGTGGTCCAACCTACGACACGTGGTCACACCTGTGGTCCTGTTCTGGATCAGACATTCTATTTATGAGACAAACATCGTGTAAAACTAAACTATAAAATGAGCTGAACGACATCAGTGACATTTTCCAAAACTGGGAGATTTCATCACATCAGAGAAGTTTAACCCTTAAAGACCAACTTCCAAATGAACTCTTTTCTATATTTAACCCTAACCAAGTCATTTATCTCCATTTTTTAAATGTTGTCTTCTTCATTTTGCATTTTTAGCTGTAAATTATGTATATCATGTATTTTCCTGTATTTAATTCACTGATCATGTAGATGTTGATTCAAGCTCAGAGTAAATTTAAAGGTTTTTTATATAAAAACTGAGAAAACTCAAGAAAAAGTGAATTTCTTCAGCAAAATATATTATTAACTCGTAACTCAATAACCTTAAATATAATTACTCTAAGCTTTAATGAACATGTTCAGTAAATTATATATAAGAAAATATATGATTTTGATGGAAAAATGCAGGGAATGATAGAATACATGGTGATTAATGTCTACAGGAGGGTTAAACATACACTGTAAAAAAAAAAAAAAAAAAACAGTAAAAAACGGTATTGGGGTGCTGAAAAAATACTGTAAAATAACAGAAAATAACCATCTCATAAAAATGCGGTAATTTTCCACAATTAAAATACAGTTTTTTGCCCTAACTTTACATGAGATTTTGCTTTTTTTAAACTTTTTAATGTTTAATAAACAATATTTACTTATATTAAAACAATTAAATTCCCTATAAATATAAATATAAATAATTTCTAGTGAGACCAAGTTGTCCAATCCACTGATAAAAACTGTATTTGGACAGTTTATCAGTGCTTATACATGTTCTACATTCACAAAAATACATTTATTCAACATTTTTGGTGTGAAAGCTCCTGTAATTACACAAGATATTTGTCAATTAACAAAAGAGTCTTGTTAAACTTACAGAACATATACTTCTTTTACAGTTAATTGTCTGTAATTTTATCTTGTTTAATTTTTTTTTTTTTTTTACAGTATTAAACTTTAAATTGACAGTTTAATCTCATAAATAGAACAGAAACATTTGTAAAATTACGATACATTTATGTATTTTAACTGTATTTTTCTGTGAAAAAAGAAAAAAATTGTTTTAAAAAATTTAAATTTTTTTGGTTATTCAGTTTCAGTTTTTTCGTGTTATTTTACATTTGACATGTAAAATCACAGTCTGTTTTTGTCATTTCATTGATATTTCCCTGTATCATAAAATACAGGAAAAATCTGTCAAATTAACAGTGAAAATTCTGTTAAATTACAGATTTTTTTTACAGTATAGAGAAAAATTAATTAGGAAGTTGTGTTATGAATAGTTTCAGGCATATAAAGGATAAAATTATAAATTCATGATAAAGAAACTTTAAACTGTGGTGAAAAAAACTACAAATTAATGAGTAAAACGTGACAATATTCTGTGCATTTATAGTCATTTTTGTATAAGGAAAAAAACTGATTTACAAGCAAGAAACACAAGTTTATACATAAAAAACTTATATAAAACTTATAGATTTACAGTGTGTTTGTCTGAGGTTTTCTCCTGATGAAATTGACACATTTTATTTTATCCTCCATCTTCTGGACTCCAGCCGTATCATAGATTTCTATTTCAGTAGCGTACGGTTATGTTTCCTGTGAGGTTCCTGTCAGAAGCTTCGGTCCTGTCTATTATCTGGAGAACCAGTGTAAACAGTTCATTCAGGTGAAGAAGGACTGCAGGAATGTGTCTGTAGTGTCTTTATTTTGGATGGAAGTGGATCTATTTTAACCGAAGCTGTCAGGTCGGACTATTTATAACTGATGAAAGGCGTGGATCTGTAAGGGAGGATAAGACGGAAGCCCGGAAGGACAGAAATAACCCACTGGGGTGACGTTTACGTCGATTTACCAGGGAGGAAACAACAGAGATCATCCAAATCAACTTGGATTTGAGACGTTTCGCTCCACCTCCACCTCCTCGTCCTCCAACCCTGGCGTTACATAAGTCCATTTTCCCGCCGCTGTCTCCTCCGTTTTCCTGGAGGAGGCAGTGATTCCCATCCAGACGGCATCCAGAGGAGGTGATGTGTCTCCTCCCCTTAGCCTCAACGATTAGATCCATCCTAAGTGGGCCGGACGGAGGAGGAGGAGGAAGAGGAGGAAGAGGAAGAGGAGGAAGAGGAAGAGGAGGAAGAAGAGGAGGAGGAGGAAGAGGAGGAAGAAGAGGAGGAAGTGATCGTAACAACAAAACCCAAAGTATTCATGAAACGACACGAGTAAACGTCATGGATCTGTGTATCACTGGTTCTTTTCATGTTCAGTTCGAATCCACAATCGGAAAATGAAAAAAATGACTCATTTCATTATTCACGTACAAATTAAAAATCAAAAAAACAGTTGTTTTTCATTCTTTCAATTGTTCGCACAAATTAAAAATTGGAATTAATGAAATGGACCAAATGTGGACTGGACCGGACCGGACCAGACCGGATTGGATTGGACTAGACTAGACTGGACTGGACTGGACTGGACCGGACTGGACTGGTTTGGAAGTCAGGCCAAACTGAATTGTGGTTGATAGATGTAAACAAACCAGTATGGGGCTTATGCTCATTTATGGTCATTTCTGTCCCAGGTGTTTGCTCCTCCTCCTCAAACGTCCTGTTATTGACCCTGTTTACGTCTACACTAATACTCTGATCATTATCAGATTTCTGCAGTTTTCAGATTATTATTGATCATGTAAACGATCTGATCTGTTCTATCAGATAACAGCAGTAATCTCAGCTGTTTAGATGTTTATGGAATTTCAGAAATACAGAATACACACAGATATTCACACATAAAAAAAAGAAAATCAAACTTACCTTGTACATGCGTCATGAAATTGTCAGAAAAGGTTAAGAAAGATTTCCACACTTTATGAAACTTCTGATAAAACAGTAATCTGATTACAAATGTGGTCCTGCATGTATACAGGTTAATCTAATTTATTTCAGTTTTTTTACATCTGCACGTGTGGAAAAACCATTAAAATCATAGAAAATGAACCATTAACGTCATTAAGAACGAGGACACACATGAAGTCAGTCGTGTTTCTTCTTCTGGAAAATAAAAAAGCTGCATAAATAAGAAACAGCCGATCAAACCAAACAGATCGAGACGGCGGACACAATAAATACTATTAATATAACAGTACAGGAAATGACCAAAAACACACTGAAGTAACACAACGACAAAGGAAAAATAAAAGACACACAAATGACCAACAGCATGGAGCCCATCAGTCCAGTGTGTTCGTCATGTGACCCATGTTTAACCCAGCACTCTGCTGTTTTTTATGGAACTGACGCTTGTTTTAATGTTATTTTATTAACGTCATTAAAGACAACGACACATATGAAGTCAGTTTTTCGTCTGCTGGAAAATAAATAAGAGCATGAATAAGAAACAGCAGATAAAACGGCGGCAGATGCAGCTCCTGTTGGTGTTTATTTGGCCTTTTTCTGACGAGCCTGTTGAGATCTGCCTCTGATCTATTAATACATCTGCATAAATTAGTCAGAGCTGCCACGGAGACGCCAACGCTCGTCAAATCCACCGGGTTTGTCCACGGTCTGCTGCTGCCGCACACAAACTCACACCCCAAGGACGGTCCGAGGCCCCGCCCTCCCTCTGATGGACGGCGGTCCACAGCTATGCCCCTCGTTCTGATGGACATTGGTCTGAAGCCACGCCCTCCCTCTGATGGACAGCGATCCGAAGCCACGCCCTCCCTCTGATGGACGCCAGTCTGAAGCCGCACCCCTCCCTCTGATGGACAGGGCTCCAAAGACCCGCCCTCCCTCTGATTGACAGCTGTCCAAAGCCCCGCCGTGCCCCTCCCTCTAATGGACCTGGGTGGGGGTCTTGATCCTAAACCGGTTCTGATGTGAATCTGTCACACAGACGTTCAGAGACGTTTTTATTTTGTCGAACAAACACACAACAGACTGAACACACACATAACACACTGTGCGTGGTGAACCCACTTCAGTTAAATACGGTGTACGAATCTGTTCTAGTTCCTGCCCTCTACTTCAGATCAGATAATCTGTCGTATTTATATTTAAAAGAACTCAGGTTTTTTAACTGCACAGGCTGTTTCAAACACAGGCTCGTGTCTCCACTTAATGACCTTTGACCTTGAACAAATAGGTCAAGGTCACTGAGTTGAATGTTCTTCTGCTCCATGACCAGATGTGTACACGCTGTAAACGTGCAGATAATGTGATACCAGACGACCAAACACACACACACACACACCTTTAAAACACAAAGACACAAAAGACCTAGAAATAAAAACAAAAGCACAAAAATACAGAAAGAACAACGAAAAAACATGAAATTATATTAAAAAAAAGACACGAAACAATGAAAAACAAGAAGAATGACATAAAATGAACAGAAATATACAAACGTTAATGTGTGTCTGTTGTGTGTATGTCGTGTTGTGTATCTGTTTTGTGTCTTTTGTGTATTTGTTGTGTTGTGTGTCTGTTGTGTCATGTCCCTCTGTTGTGTGTCTGTTGTGTATCTGTTGTGTTGCATGTCTGTTGTGTATATGTTGTGTTGTGTTGTGTATCTGTTGTGTTGTGTTGTGTGTCTGTTGTGTTGCATGTCCCTCTGTTGTGTGTCTGTTGTGTATATGTTGTGTATCTGTTTTGTGTCTGTTGTGTACATGTTGTGTTGTGTTGTGTATCTGTTGTGTGTCTGTTGTGTTGCATGTCCCTCTGTTGTGTGTCTGTTGTGTGTCTGTTGTGTTGTGTATATGTTGTGTATCTGTTGTGTGTCTGTTGTGTTGCGTCTCCCTCTGTTGTGTGTCTGTTGTGTATCTGTTGTGTTGTGTATATGTTGTGTATCTGTTATGTTGTGTATCTGTTGTGTGTCTGTTGTGTTGTGTATATGTTGTGTATCTGTTGTGTTGTGTATCTGTTGTGTGTCTGTTGTGTGTCTGTTGTGTTGCGTGTCCCTCTGTTGTGTGTCTGTTGTGTATATGTTGTCTTGTGTATCTGTTGTGTGTCTGTTGTGTTGCGTGTCCCTCTGTTGTGTGTCTGTTGTGTATATGTTGTGTTGTGTATCTGTTGTGTGTCTGTTGTGTTGCGTGTCCCTCTGTTGTGTGTCTGTTGTGTATATGTTGTGTTGTGTATCTGTTGTGTGTCTGTTGTGTTGCATGTCCCTCTGTTGTGTGTCTGTTGTGTATATGTTGTGTTGTGTATCTGTTGTGTGTCTGTTGTGTTGCGTGTCCCTCTGTTGTCGTTCTTGTGTGTGACTCATTCGTCCACAAACAGACGCTGTGACTCAACAAACAGACGACGAACGGCAGGAACACGTGTGACATCACACAGCGTGTCGTTGTGTGTCGTTGTCCGTCGCCGTGTTCGCAGCTGCACGACTCACAACTCCACAGTTACCACGGTTACAGTGCAGAACCTGATTGGTCCATGAGTAACATCACGTGACCTGTTGTGTTAAAAGTAACGACGGTGGAAAATGAAAACAACAAAAATACACAAAAAAAAAAAAACGGACAAAACGGTCGTTGTGTGTTTTTCACGTGTTGCGGACGTTAACGGCGAGCGGCATCCTCATACCCGCCGACGTGTCGTTTACTATCATGTTACTACTTTGGCAGATGTGTACGATGTAGAGAAGTGGGCGTGGCCAGTCGTACAGTGTGATGTGATTGGTGTGGAAGGCTCGAGGTCAATCAGAAGTCGTCCAATCAGAAGACACGGTTGAAAAAGTGAGCAGATTACGAGAAGGGGGCGTGGCCGAAGGGAAGGGTTCCTCCCCTGTGATAGTGAAGGCAGCGTGATGCTTTCAAGGGCGTTGGCGGCGGCTGGAGTTTCCTCTCATCTCGTATCGATCGCCGTTTCCTCTCAGCCTGAGTGAAACCCGACACCTCTCTCTCTCTCTCTGTCTCTCTCTCTCTCTCCCATTCACAGCTGGTGTCTCTCGCCCCAAACCCATCTCGCCATCTGCCTCAGTCTTGTATCCAATCGATGGTCATTTCTGTCCTCCTCTGACCCCAAGCCCCGCCCCCATCTGCACCGCCCGTCAACACACACTGAGATTTCATTTCATATGGACGAATCGACAAAACATCAGCAAATGATGAACTGGTTACACAAAACAACACAACAAGGACCGACAACACACACAAAAACAAACAAAAAAGAGACAAACAACAACCAGACACACAAAACAACACAACAATGACTGACAACACACAAAAACAAACAAAAAGAGACAAACAACAACCAGACACACAAAACAACACAACAAGGACCGACAACACACAAAAACAAACAAAAAGAGACAAACAACAACCAGACACACAAAACAACACAACAATGACTGACAACACACAAAAACAAACAAAAAGAGACAAACAACAACCAGACACACAAAACAACACAACAAGGACCGACAACACACAAAAACAAACAAAAAGAGACAAACAACAACCAGACACACAAAACAACACAACAATGACTGACAACACACAAAAACAAACAAAAAGAGACAAACAACAACCAGACACACAAAACAACACAACAATGACTGACAACACACAAAAACAAACAAAAAGAGACAAACAACAACCAGACACACAAAACAACACAACAAGGACCGACAACACACAAAAACAAACAAAAAGAGACAAACAACAACCAGACACACAAAACAACACAACAAGGACCGACAACACCCAAAAACAAACAAAAAGAGACAAACAACAACCAGACACACAAAACAACACAACAATGACTGACAACACACAAAAACAAACAAAAAGAGACAAACAACAACCAGACACACAAAACAACACAACAAGAACCGACAACACACAAAAACAAACAAAAAGAGACAAACAACAACCAGACACACAAAACAACACAACAAGGACCGACAACACACAAAAACAAACAAAAAGAGACAAACAACAACCAGACACACAAAACAACACAACAATGACTGACAACACACAAAAACAAACAAAAAGAGACAAACAACAACCAGACACACAAAACAACACAACAAGGACCGACAACACACAAAAACAAACAAAAAGAGACAAACAACAACCAGACACACAAAACAACACAACAATGACTGACAACACACAAAAACAAACAAAAAGAGACAAACAACAACCAGACACACAAAACAACACAACAATGACTGACAACACACAAAAACAAACAAAAAGAGACAAACAACAACCAGACACACAAAACAACACAACAATGACCGACAACACACAAAAACAAACAAAAAGAGACAAACAACAACCAGACACACAAAACAACACAACAATGACCGACAACACACACAAAAACAAACAAAAAGAGACAAACAACAACCAGACACACAAAACAACACAACAATGACCGACAACACACAAAAACAAACAAAAAGAGACAAACAACAACCAGACACACAAAACAACACAACAATGACCGACAACACACAAAAACAAACAAAAAGAGACAAACAACAACCAGACACACAAAACAACACAACAAGGACCGACAACACACAAAAACAAACAAAAAGAGACAAACAACAACCAGACACACAAAACAACACAACAATGACCGACAACACACAAAAACAAACAAAAAGAGACAAACAACAACCAGACACACAAACAACACAACAAGGACCGACAACACACAAAAACAAACAAAAAGAGACAAACAACAACCAGACACACAAAACAACACAACAATGACCGACAACACACAAAAACAAACAAAAAGAGACAAACAACAACCAGACACACAAAACAACACAACAAGGACCGACAACACACAAAAACAAACAAAAAGAGACAAACAACAACCAGACACACAAAACAACACAACAATGACCGACAACACACAAAAACAAACAAAAAGAGACAAACAACAACCAGACACACAAAACAACACAACAATGACTGACAACACACACAAAAACAAACAAAAAGAGACAAACAACAACCAGACACACAAAACAACACAACAATGACCAACAACACACACAAAAACGAACAAAAAGAGACAAACAAAAACCAGAGACACACAAAACAACACAACAAGGACCGACAGCACACACAAAAACAAACAAAAACAGACAAACAACAACCGGAGACACAAAAATGATCAACAAGAAACTGGTATAAAATGACGACAGACACACAACATCACACACTAAACAACAACAAGAAATGATGACACAAAAGACGGCAGACACACAACGAATGACACAACATGAGCGAAAGGACACAAGACGACCACAGACACACAATTAAAGACGATAAAGACATAAAACGACAACAAATATGAGATAAAAAAAACGCACAAAAAGACAAAAAATGTAAATGATACAAAAATCAGACACGAAAAGTGACGTTAAAGACAAAAACACTGTAAAAGCCTTGAGACTAAAAGAATTTACATAAACAAACATAAATAAATAAAGATGGATCGTAGAAAAAATGATGTAGAAAAAAGATGAAAAATGATGAGAAAGAGCTTTTAACTTTGTGAATTTGAAGTTTATCTTCTTTTTTTCTCGTTTTTCTTCAGTTTTTCTTTAGTTTTTTTTTCTTTGTTTTTCTTCTTTTTTCCTCTGTTTTTCTTTTTTTCTACTGTTTTTTTTTATTCTTATTTTCTTTTTCTGGTTTTCTTTTGCTGTTTTCCTTTTTTGTTTCTACTGTTTTTCTTAAATTTTTCTTCAGTTTTTTTTCTTTTTCTGTTTTTCTTTTTTCTTTTCTTTCTTTTCTACTCTTTTTTTCTGTTACTGTTAGTTTTTTCCTTATTTTTTTCTTTTTTGATTTTCTTCTGCTGTTTTTCTTTTTTCTTCACTTTTTCCTTGTTTTTTCTTCTTTTTCTGTTTTTCTGCTACTGTTTTGTCGTCTTCTGTTTTCCCGTACAACCATCAAACCCACATTAACATTTTTTTCTTGTTTTTCCTGTTTTTCGGTTTTTCTGCTATTTTCTTCTTCTTCTTCTTCTTCTTCTTCTTCTTCCTCTGTTTTCCCATACAACCATCAAACCCACATTTACTTTTTTCCTTATGTTTTTCTTCTTGTTCTGTTTTTCTGCTACTGTTTTTTTTTCTTCTTCTTCTGTTTCCTGTTCAACCATCAAACCCACGTTAACATTCATTAAATCCTTCTTTGTCGGCGTTCCTCTTCATGAATCCAGACGTGACGGCGTCTCGATAAAAACAAACGTGCGTTTACCTGTGATTTATGCGATTGGACGGCGGCGGAGGACGAGAAAGGGTTAAACGATGACGGGAGGCGTTGAAGTGAAACCTGTCGGAGGTATTTATAGACGGCGTGTTCGTTAAATGTACGACAGAACAGAAAATACATGTCAGGCTTTTCTTCTCACTTTGCTTTTAATTGGTGGATGAGCTATTCTTAGATTTTAATTGGTTCACATGAAAATCCCCGTCCTCTGTTTTCTATCACATGTTCGAACACTTTGAGTTTCACACTGTGTAACACTCAGAGTTTACTGTCACATGTAACACAGTTCACGTCATTACATCACAACTTCCCCTTTTCCTCCAAGTTCACAGTAGTGTGTGTAGTTTGATTTTACAACCTCCAGACTGATTTAAATGAGAAAACACAGACCAAAAATATACACAAAAGAACAAAAACAACACTACACAACTAAAAACAGATGAAAAAAATACACACAAAACAACAAAAACAACACTACACAACTAAAAACAGACAAAAAATACACACAAAACAACAAAAACTGTGAAAAAAATACACACAAAACAAAAACTGTGAAAAAAATACACACAAAACAACAAAACTGACACTACACAACTAAAAACAGATGAAAAAAAATGACAAAAAATACACACAAAACAGCAAAAACAACACTACACAACTAAAAACAGACCAAAAATACACACAAAACAACAAAAACTGTGAAAAAAAATACACACAAAACAACAAAAACTGTGAAAAAAAATACACACAAAACAACAAAACTGACACTACACAACTAAAAACAGATGAAAAAAAATGACAAAAAATACACACAAAACAACAAAAACAAGACTACACAACTAAAAACAGACAAAAAATACACACAAAACATCAAAAACTGTGGAAAAATACACACAAAACAACAAAAACAACACTACACAACTAAAAACAGACCAAAAATACACACAAAACAACAAAACTGACACTACACAACTAAAAACAGATGAAAAAAAATGACAAAAAATACACACAAAACAACAAAAACAAGACTACACAACTAAAAACAGACAAAAAATACACACAAAACATCAAAAACTGTGAAAAAATACACACAAAACAACAAAAACAACACTACACAACTAAAAACATGAAAAAACAGACAAAAAATACACACAAAACAACAAAAACAACACTACACAACTAAAAACAGACCAAAAATACACACAAAACAACAAAACTGACACTACACAACTAAAAACAGATGAAAAAAATGACAAAAAATACACACAAAACAACGAAACCAACACTACACAACTAAAAACAGATGAAAAAAACCGACAAAAAATACACACAAAACAACAAAAACAAGACTACACAACTAAAAACAGACAAAAAATACACAAAACAACGAAACCAACACTACACAACTAAAAACAGATGAAAAAAAATGACAAAAAATACACACAAAACAACACTACACACCTAAAAACAGATGAAAAAAAATGACAAAAAATACACACAAAACAGCAAAAACAACACTACACAACTAAAAACAGACCAAAAATACACACAAAACAACAAAAACTGTGAAAAAAAATACACACAAAACAACAAAAACTGTGAAAAAAAAATACACACAAAACAACAAAACTGACACTACACAACTAAAAACAGATGAAAAAAAATGACAAAAAATACACACAAAACAACAAAAACAAGACTACACAACTAAAAACAGACAAAAAATACACACAAAACATCAAAAACTGTGAAAAAATACACACAAAACAACAAAAACAACACTACACAACTAAAAACAGACCAAAAATACACACAAAACAACAAAACTGACACTACACAACTAAAAACAGATGAAAAAAAATGACAAAAAATACACACAAAACAACGAAACCAACACTACACAACTAAAAACAGATGAAAAAAACGACAAAAAATACACACAAAACAACAAAAACAAGACTACACAACTAAAAACAGACAAAAAATACACAAAACAACGAAACCAACACTACACAACTAAAAACAGATGAAAAAAAATGACAAAAAATACACACAAAACAACACTACACAACTAAAAACAGACAAAAAATACACACAAAACAACAAAAACTGTGAAAAAATACACACAAAACAACAAAAACAACACTACACAACTAAAAACATGAAAAAACAGACAAAAATTACACACAAAACAACAAAAACAAACTACACAACTAAAAACAGACAAAAATACACACAATACTACACAACTAAAGACAAATGAGGCAAAAAATTTTCTCACAAAACAATAATATTAATAGATGAAATGATACAAAACATGCACAAACAAACAACAAAACAAACAAAAAGACACACAAAATGACAAAAACAACACTACACAACTAAAAACAGATGGAAAAAAACACACAAATATGACAAAAATACTCACAAAACAGTAACATTAAGAGAGTAATGATAAAAAAAACACACACACACAAAACAAACAACCAGACGGACGCACAAAATGACAAATAAGACAAGTTGTCGTTTTGTTGTGTGTCAGGTTGTAAATATCTACACAACACAACAGTAATGATGTGTACATTTATCCTCATTTCCCTGTTTATTCTGCAGTGTGTGGTTGTGTGTCTGTGTGTGTTTGTGTGTGTTACAGGTGTCAGTGTATCGACCCCCCCCCCCACACACACACACACACACACACACACACACACACACACCTGTATGTGCAGGATAATGGAGACATTAATTATTCATGGGCACAGTCTATCACATGGAAAAACATACTCTGTGTGTGTGTGTGTGTGTGTGTGTGTGTGTGTGTGTGTGCGGTGAATGGTGATGTGTCACTGTTGTGTGTCGTTTCTCATGACCCCGCCCCCTCCACCCCCACTGCCCCGCCCCCCTCCTCGACAGCAAAATAAACTCATAATCAATTATTCAGGAGGAGGTGATAGAGCGACATAGAGAATGAATGGAGAGAGAGAGAGAGAGAGGACATGCGTTCGTGTGTTTTATTGTGTTGTTTTGTTTTGTTTATTTCTTGTTTTATTTTGTTGATGTGAATGAAAACGAGGACAACACCAGGTTCACAGACTTTAGTTTAGTTTAGCCATGTTTAAGTCTGTTTTATCCATCAATATTTTCAACAGTTTCAGCAGCTTTTAGACCGGTTTTTGACCCATTTTAGTCTGTTTTAACTTCTTTTAGTTTAGTTTAACCATCATATACTTGGGTTTAGCCGTGTTTCAGTTTGGTTTTATTATCTTTTAGTTTATTTTAACCACGTATTAGTTCAGTTTTGCTGTCTTTTTTTACTGGTTTTACCAACATTTTGTCAGCTTCAACCATCTTTTCATTTGATGTTTATTGTGTTTTGCTGTTTTTGTTTCATTGTGAAACATGAGGCTGAAATCCGAGCTCCATCGGTCTAGAAATAAAAGAAAATAGAATAAAATAAAACAAAACAGAATAAAATGAAATAAAATGAAATAAAGTAAAATAAAATAAAATAAAAAAGAATAGAATGAAACAAAACAGAATAAAATTCAATTCAATTCAATTCAATTCAATACAACAAAACAGAATAAAATGAAATGAAATGAAATGAAATAAAATGAAATAGAATAAAATAAAATAAAACAAAACAAAACAGAATAAAATAAAATAAAATTAAACAAAACAATAAAATGAAATGAAATTAATTGAAATAAAATAAAACATTAAAATGAAATAAAATAAAGCAGATGTAACAGGTTTTAGATGGAAGCCTTCAGTTCTGTCGCAGTAAAACATTTAACTCTTTAAACATTGGAGACTGACTTCCTGTTTCAGGGTCACATGGTCTCATGTTTTCTCCATGCCCCGCCCACTTTGAACTGATGATGATGAGTAAAAATCTCTGTTCTCTGTCACTGCAGGAGGTTCTGCTCCTCCTTCATCGTCTCCTCCTCCTCTTTCTACTTTGTGGTTTGTTTTCATTTTTCTATTTCCGTGTTTTATTTTTTATGGTGATGTAAAAAAGTAGGAGGAGCCTGTGGTGGAAGCTCCACCCCCCTCCCCCGTAGGTGACTCATGTAAAAGTGTTGAAATCTGAAACCTCCAGGTACTAACCCCACCCCCCCCTCTCTCTCCCTGTGTGTGTCTATGTCTCTCGCCCTCTCAGGACCGGGAGGCGGAGCCACTGCTATCGCATCGTCTATCGTCACATGGAGCGAACTTTGACCCAGCAGGAGGTCGCCGTCGTCCACGGCCAAATCCAACAGGACGCCGAGAGCGAGCTGGGCGTGCAGGGCCGATACTGACGAACAATCGCACACGCACACACACACACACACACACACACAGAGGCGTTGAACTCCTCATCACGGCGCCGCTGTGATTCCTCGCCGCAGGGGAAACGTGTCAACTTTAATACAGACGATACGCGATTCTGAGACGCCGGCAGCGAATCACACAGACACACAACGACACACGACAGACACGCAAAGATACACAGACACACACACAGACACACACAGAGGCATGATGATGCTCAAAGACACACACGACACAGATGCACACAGACGCACAATACCACAAAAAGACACACAATGACAGACACACAACAATGCACAAAGACACACAACACACACAGACACACACATACATAAACAGAGACACACAAAAATCTGCAAAGACACACAATGACACACAATGCACACAGAGACACACACAGATGTACAACACATACATATGGACAACGACGCACAAAGACTCACAACACACAAAAATACACAGACACATACAAACGCACAACACACAAACATACAACAAGACATACAACAAGACACACAGACACACAATGACACACACGACACAGACACACACAGATGCACAATGGCGCGAAAAGACACACAGTGACAGACACAGACGCACAACAATGTGCAAAGACACACAACACACACAGAGACACAATGACACACATAGAAACAGACACACAAAAATCTGCAAAGACACATGATGACACACAATGCGCAAAGAGACACACACAGATGTACAACACGCAAATATGGACGACGACACACAAAGACTCACAACACACAAAAATACACAGACACATACAAACGCAAGACACACAAAGACAGGATGAGACACACAGACATACAACAAGACACACAGACACACAATGACACACACAACACAGACACACACAGATGCACAATGGCACGAAAAGACACACAGTGACAGACACAGACACACAACAATGTGCAAAGACACAACACACACAGAAACACAACAACACGCAAATACGGACGACGCACAAAGACTCACAACACACAAAAATACACAAAAAAATACAAATGCACGACACAAAGACACACGACGAGACACACAGATACACAACGATGTGCAGAGACACACAAAGACACACAACAGAACACAAAAATACACAAACGCAGACACACAACGACATCCGTGTCTGTTCGTATTTGTACCATTTGATCTAAAGAGTCTCATTTATTTTTATGACGTTTTCTTTCTTCAAATGAAATAAAACCAAACTGAAAACGTTTGTATCAGCGTCGACCATCGTTCGACTTCTGTTACAGATGTTGTCGGTTGTGTTTGGTTTTCTCTGATTTTCTTTGTGTCGTAGTTTGTATCGTCATTTAACAATAAAACTTTAAAAGGGTTTGTTTACGTGGTTTTATCTGTCGATGTTTCACGACAACAAAGTAAAAAAAACAAAAACTGTCCAATCCCATGATGCTTTTAAGAAACAAACATCCAACAATACGATGGATTATCATTACGACCTGACTGTGTTTTCTATGTTTCTGCCTTTGAAACAGTGATATTTGTCTTTTTTAAACAGAATTCTTCATTTTCCCTCATTTCCCTGTGGTCTCCATAAACTGTAAATGCTCTGCTGGGCTCTGAATCCTTCATTCATTCAGCTCCACAGGTCCATCTGCAACGCTATTTCTGAGTACACTGGAAAAAAATGCCCCTCTAAAAACAATTTTAAAAAATTAGTACAAGATATTTTTGCTTGAATTAAGCAAAAAAAAAAAAAAAAATCAGCCAGTTGAACAAATTAAAATTATCTTGGTAAGATTTTCTGAATTAAATTTTTCCAGATCTATTGTCTATAAATCAGTTCTTATATCTCACTGAGAAGTTCCTGTTTAGGTGATTCTGTTTTATTTTAAGTGTGATGAGATATTTGGACTAGAAATGAGAAAAATACATTTGGGAAGATTTAGATTTTTTCCAGTGTGATGACACCAGAAAGGTGGTTTGGTGGATGCAAATTTTACGTTGTTTTCATCTTGATGTAAATTTTATGTGATTTTCTTCATGTTACAAATTTTACATCTTTTTCACCTTGTGGCACATTTTACGTCTTTTTCAGGTTGATGCAAATTTTACATCATTTTCATCATTCATTTTCAAAGAGCTATTCTATTCTATTCTATTCTATTCTAGTCTAGTCTAGTCTAAAAAGTAAAATAAAAATAAATAAATAAAAACATTAATAGTAAGAACATGGGTAGATTTAAAAAAAAAAACAGCCTGTAAACAAGGTTGGACAAGGTTTATTCATTTAAACCTCAGTAGTAGGGTTGTAGTAGTAGTAGTAGTAGAAATAGTAGTAGTATCAGATTTGCATAATTAACCGTTTTTAATATAAACCATAATATTTATATGCACTTCAAATATTTGCTACAAATACAATGATCAATAGATGTGATAATATCTTTTTTTTCATGATAATTAATTAGTTACAATAATATTTAATGCATACTTCTGTGTTATAACTAGATATTCACGTATTCCAATAATGTTCTATATTTTTGTTATTATAGTGGATTCATACATCCTTTTAAATGCACAACTTGAAGAAGACATGTTTGAGTTTAGGAGGTAATGATATGCAGCAAAGGCTCATGGGAGCTGTAGTCTAAAACCCAGAGTTAATGACCGTCCTCACAGAGATGGAAAAGTCCGCCTGTCAGTCACTGTGTGTCTTAAATGGCTTCTCCTGTCACTCCACTCGACCATGCAATGCATTCTGGGAGATCTGCTCACACTAGTAGAGCTCATTAGAAAACACACTCCAACATCCACAGACTGGTCTGAGACGAAGGGACCACGTAGACGAGTCCTGACCCTGGAACACCAGATGGATCATATTTGCAGCCATGGCTCAGATGGTAGAGCAGGTTGTCCAATGACCGAAGGGTTGGCGGTTCAAATCCTGTTCTGTCCTAGTCAGTCGGTTGTGTCCTTACCTCTGGTGTATGAATGTTCGGTGGTGGTCGGGGGGGCAGTAGGCGCAAATTGTCAGCCACGCTTCTGTCAGTCTGCCCCAGGACAGCTGTGGATACAGGTGTAGGTTACCACCACCAGAGGGAGGATGTGAGAGCGAATGAATAACGGGTCAATAATGTAAAGCACTTTGGGTGTCTAGAAAAGCGCTATAAAAAGCCAATCCATTATTATTATTATTATTATTATTATTATTATTATTATTATTATTATCGATACATGAGTTTTGACGCCCTCTACATGATCAGTGTGATGTTTATGTCTTTAAAAACCTGATGTATACAATTAGATACATGTAATACACAGATAATAAAATAATAATATTTGAGCGTTGAGACCTGATGGATCAAATATGATACAAAACTGAAACTCATACATGGAAATTGATATTTGAAAAAAAAAAAGTTTTGGTTCAGAAGGACCAATGAAGGCTCCAGTTTCAAAGAACTGGAATTTTCTGTCCATGATTTAATGGTTCAGGCTTTACAGCAGTGGTTTCCAACCTTTTTTGTCTCGTGACCCCATTTTAACATCACACATTTCTGGTGACCCCAGACATTCAAAACTGAGACTTTTTTTTTTTTTTTGCTAAAATTTATTTGGACAATGGATGGATGGATAAAATTTATTTGTTTTTGGTCATGTAATAGTTTGCTATATTATGTTGTAAATAAAGGTTCATTTTAGAGGACATTTAGTCTATATAATGTATATGATTGTGGACAGAGGCAGTAAATCCAGGTGTAGATTACTGCACAAAGTGAGAATTTTATTTTCCTTGCTCAGGATATGTACAGTCAGTCCAGTTTGGATTTACAAGGCTGACAATTAATACTGAACAAACAAGAACTCAAACTGTGAATTATGAAAGAGCTGCAGCATCTGAAACTGACCACAATGAACATTTGACACAGAAACAGAACCACAGTGCTGCAGTTTCACAACCACAGTTTGTCATGTCTTTTATGGATTGGGATTGTCATCTCACCATCTCACCACCAAACACTGCTTTACAGGGTTAACCTCGTCTTAAACTCATTTTAACTTATTTTAACTCGTTTTAACCTTGTTGTGGTTAAACTAATGAAAAAACCACGACTTCAGGACGGTCTCAGGAAATCTCTCCCATTCTTTATTCAACAGGGGTTTCATCCAGCGGTGATCTGACATCATTGTTACCATTAAAGCGATCAACCATCTGATGCGTACATGATAGACTCTTTTGCCAAAGATGATCTTATATTATTAATGAGCCTCTTAGAATGGTTTGGAAATGTGCCTGTGAGAACGTCCGGTCTTCTCCACTCTCACCGCTGAGCTTCCCAAACTTCTGTTGATTTGCCAGGTCGCTGTGACTTATTGGTAGCCCTTTCAGAAAACAGGAAACACACGCTCACACAATTTACCAGAAATTACTCAACTTCATGAAATCAGATGCTGTACACATACTGAATATTTTCCCCGATAACCTTAAACTCTGTTCAAACTAACTTTAGCTCCTGAAGCCGACCCTCGTCCCGTGGAGGCTGGTTCTTCATCCCCTCAGTGTCACACATCATCTCCTGTTAACGTCAAATGCCATGGTGTCAATCATACGGTGGGATGCTGTCGTCAACGGCGACAGTTTGAGGCCATGAACAGACACACACACACACACACACACACACACACACACATTGTGGATCCCCACCTGAATGTTTAATCCCCTCTGTTTTAGTTTCATGTGGACAAAGACGATCAAAAGGCTTCAGTTGGTTTTTCAGATTGCACCTGAAACCGCAGGAAGTTTCACTGTTTGGTTTTTAACTGGGATTGGAACTGATATTCTAGTTTGACCACGAGAAAGTCGCCCAAAAACTACGATAAATCAGACGATCACAGACGTCAGCGGTGTTTTCATCTTGTTTTGTCGTCTCTGTCGTTTCAGTGTTTGGTCTTTGTATCATTTTTATCTTATTTTGACTAAATATTCTTTTGTTTAGTCAGTTTTTATGTTTTCATCTGTTACGTAACTTTAGTCTTGTGACTTTTTTTGACTGTTTTTGACTTATACTGGGTTTTTGTCTTTTATTATGTTTTTATTATATTTCTGTCTTTTATTATGTTTTTATTTTGTTTTTTTATCTTTTATTATGTTTTTATTTTGTTTTTGTCTTTTATGCTTTCTTTTATGTTTTTATTTTTGTATTCATCTTTAATTATGTGTTTATTTCATTCTATTCTTTTATATTTTTGTCTTTTACTATGTTTTTATCATGTTTTTGTCTTCTATTATGTTTTTATATTTTTTGTCTTTTATCATGTTATTATTTTGTTTGTCTTTTATTATTTTTTGTCTGATGTTTTTTGTCTATTATTATAATTCTGTCCTTTATTTTGTGAAATAACTGTAATATAAGACTCGTGTACGACTCTACTGTTGCTTCATGATGTAACTGATGAATCTTTTGTTTGTGTTTTGTTTGTGACCTTATTGTCTGATCTTTTCCTCTGTGTGAATAATATTATGTGTCATTATTTTTCCATTAATTTGACCAGACGTGTCATATTTCCTCAGTTTGTTGTGTTTTTTTCTTTGTATTAACCCAGTGTTTCTTCTCAGTCTGTTCTATATAGTGATTATACTATAATACCATAATGTTTTTACTATCATTTCTTCTAATCTGCTGTAATTTCCCCATTCGCTGTGTGAATGTATTTGCGTAGCTGTGAGAAGGTAATCATCAGAGAACACAAACACTCATTACATCCAGCTTTGTTTGTTTGTTGTTTACCCTCCCACGGCGGTTTGTGGTTTAATCACCAAACGCTGCCACCGTTCCAGTCCAGAGCTGGTTTTCTTCTCTGATCCAAGTTCTGTGATGTTTTTTTTTTCAGATGTCACTCAGGGGCGGGGCGGTGGGTTTGTTTGGACACGCCCTCAGGGGGAGGTCCATCCAGAGACCGCCTCCCCGGTGGGTCTGATCGACATCGATTGGAGACTCTAAAGCACAGGTGTCAAACATGCAGCCCGGGGGCCAAATCTGGCCGGCCAATAGGGTCCAATCCAGCCCCTGGGATGAATTTGTGAAATGCAAAAATGACACTGAAGGTATGAACAATCAAGGATGTTTAAATCATTTTAGGTCAATTCAATCTAAAGTGGATCGGAGCAGTAAAATACTATCATAATAACCTATAAATTATGAATTTTTTCTTTTTGTTTTAGTGTAAAAAAGTAAAATTATACAAGAATATTTACAGACTAGCCTTTTACAAAAAAACGTGAATAACCTGAAATTTCTTAAGAGGAGTATGTGGAATTTTAGTAACATTCTCCCTGTTATTTAATGTTGTGTGTATTTGTAGATCCACTGTGATCTCTAAGTTGTGATTCACATGTATAAATGATAAACTAAGGCATAATATTGTTAACATTGCACTTATTTTTCTTAAGAATTTGCAGGTTGTTCATATTTGGTCATGTTATATTCGAGTACAATTCGTAGATGTAAATATTTTCATTACGGAATTTTACTGTTTTCACTCAAAAGTTCTTATCCTATTATTTGTATTCTTTGGCTGGTCCGGCCCGCTTTCTATCATATTAGGCTGGATGTGGAACTGAACTAAAATGAGTTTGACACCTCTGCTCTAAAGTGACCTGTACAGTAACAGAGCAGGTTGACTCTGAAATGTCCAGAATAAATGCATGAAATGTTCAGGATCTAAACACAGACATGGAATTGAACATGTTTTCATCTGATAATAATCACCTTAAAATGGGAATGAAAAACAAATTGCACTTTTCTTTGTTTTTATCTTATTTTTTGTCAGATATAAGTTTGAACCAGGTTATTATTTCTGATGCTCTTCTTTTCATGACCATAGGTTTTATCCACAGTGGACACTGGACACATAGCCCCTCAGTGGACCCTCATGGTACTGCAGTGAAGGAAAAATGAACTGAATCAAACTGTATGCAGGAAATCTACACCTGCTGCATGTTTTTGGGTGTTAAATACAAACACGGAGCTCAGTTTTTGATATTTGTGCTGAAGTTTGTCTGGTTAACCAACTGTTCAACAATACAACTGCAATCACTTGAAATTCCCCCCAACAAACAAACAAACAAACAAACAAACAAACAAACAAACAAACAAACAAACAAACCCACAGAGAAGGAATTCACACAAAATGAAAATAAATGAGTATAATTTATACTTAGAACCTGATCAGTTCTAGACATTAATACTACTTCCTGTCACTTGATTTTCAAAGTAAAACATGTTTTATTCTTTGGTATCAGGTGAAATAGAAAATCAGAATAATTTTGGATTTTAAAAAAATGCATCTTTAGCTACATTTTCTTTATTAATTCAGTTCAATTATATTGCCATATAGTCCATCAGACTTGAATGGGGAAATCCACTGTTGTCCAGTTGTTCCTGTTTAATCACCTTTGACCAGATGCACTGATTACACACTGAGTCTGAGTTTATCAAGAACAAATCACATTGTCAGAAGAGGTAAGAATATTTGTATTACTACTTCATGGACAGCTGTGTATGAGTGTTAAGTGGTGCATTGAACTAGTACAGAAATAAGAGAAATAACAGAAATAAAACAACAATAATAATATAATAGTCTACTGAAACTAGAAGTAGCACCAATATAATATGACTAAATAATGATTAATAAGCAAAAAAAACAAAAAACGGGGCTGCAGCCACAAATAACCTCTAATGATGTCCAAATCAGGTTTAAAAATTAATTTATTGCTTATTTTATCATATCTACTGAACAAACTGCCGCTAGCATACTAGCTTCTGTTAGCCACTGTTAGCTTATTAGCCACCTGACTGATGTTTCATAACACTAAAACAAGGGCAACACATTTTCATTCGTTATCTCTAAACTTCAGAAAATGCTGTACATTATTGGAAAAAAAGCAGTAACAGGACGTAGTATTGTGTCACACGCTTAGAACAATCTATCAAGGTGT
Source organism: Sphaeramia orbicularis (assembly GCF_902148855.1). Lineage (NCBI taxonomy): Eukaryota > Metazoa > Chordata > Actinopteri > Kurtiformes > Apogonidae > Sphaeramia > Sphaeramia orbicularis. The sequence continues at coordinate 42,896,931 of NC_043976.1, read as the reverse complement.
GTTATTTCTCATTGTTTTATGCATTTTTATAGTATTTGATTAAACTGTTGGTATCTTATAATTTAATCATACTTTTAGATGTAAAGCACTTCGGTCCTCTTTATGTTGTCATAAAGTGCCATATAAATAAACTTGGATTACTAGAACAATTACAAAAGGCGAACTAACACCAGCAAACATTATCAAGTAGGCTAACAGCAGCTGGCATTAGCCTGCAAGCTAACAGCAGATAACGGTATTAAGTAGGCTAACGGCAGCTGACGTTATCATTTAGGCTAATGGCAGCTAATATTACCCTGCAAGCTAACAGCAGATAACGGTATTAAGTACGCTAACAGCAGCTAATATTACCCTGCAAGCAAACAGCAGATAACGTTATCAGGTAGTAATAGTTGTATTACAAGTAGTAGAATCAACAGCAGCTAATATTATGCACTAAATTTAACTCCAGCTAATGCTAGCTAGCAAGATAATTGTAGTTAAACATATTAGCTATTGAGCTAGAAGCGGCTAACATTAACTAGTAAGCAAACACTACCCAAGGTTAATGGGTGAGCTAACAGCAGCTAAAGTTAGCTAGGAGTTTAGTCAGACTGAGGAAAAATGACCAAACAGTAAAAGATGCTCTAAAAATCAAAACATGATGTCATTTATGAAAATATTTGCATGTGTACCTCTGACTTCAATTGTTTTCTTTACACAATAAAAATGTTGTATCAGTTTATTTTTTAATGTGTATTTTTCTTGTATTTCATGACTCTTAAAACAAAAGGCAATGCTAATTTACTAACCTCTACAACATCTTTTATTTCTTATTTGTAGAATTTGTGCAGGTCTGGTTTCATGTTTGGAAACAGTAGAGACACAATCGGAAGTTGTTCTTTAGTTTTTGCTTCTGTATTGTTTTCTTCATGTATTTATTTCCTTATGGTTTCCACGTTCCTTGTGTTTTTTAGGTGAAGTATCTCCATGTGTTGTGTTTGACACATACATGATCTTCCTGTGTCCAGTGACATGGCGTCCGTCTCATCAGGCCACAGATGGACATACTGACCTCGGGAGCGTACATAATGCCGTCAACTCAGTTAGAGGTAAACGGACTTAGGTAGCATCTGCAGTTTTAACACAACAGACGCTCACATTATACCAATTAGAGTCTGAGGATGCGTTTCTGTTGAAGAGGCATCGCTGACTTTAACTCAACACTAGAAAGACATCGATAAATGATTCAAGGAGTGTCCATATGTCGACATCTAGACGAGGACAAGGAGGTGAAGGCTCCGTCAGAACATGAAATATTTAGGTTTCAGAGCAGATCCACGGAGTCTGAGCCGAGTCGAAGAGTTGAGACGCAGAAAAAAGTTAAATAATGAATGTTTTCAATTATCATGTACAGTTATATATCACTGATCTGAATGGATGAGGCTCAGCACAGGAAGTCAGTCGGTTCACTAAACCCTTCAAACAGTGTATGACTTTCATCACAAGTTTTTTTTTTTTTTTTGTTTTTTTTTTTCAAATTTGTAAAACCCCAGTGCAAGCCTAATTATCACTAATGCATTAGTCTTTCTGTGATTACGCATCTGAATCACTTCCCTCACCGTGAACAACTTTGAAGATGACTCTATCATAAACACAGTCCACTTGTTTACAGAACAAACCCAAACGTCACTCAGGCCTTTTTGGAAATGTTGTGAAGTGCATTGTGGGAATGGCGACCAAGTGAAAGTGGTTTCTCACAGATTCGGCAAGAAAACAAACCAGATCACTACAACGTAAAATTCTCCAGTCCACCAGGGTTGTTTTATAGAATGAGTCTTGTCGGTGGATGGAGGTAAAGGCCACATTTGGGTTCAGCATTCACGAAGAGACAGACAAATTGCTGCTGCGTGGAATTCCCATTCCCACAATGCACTTTGCGACAAAATTTCTGAAAAGGCCCAAGAATGCCTCTGAACATCTCTGACAGCACATTTTTGGCAGTCTGTCCAAGTGGAGTTACTGCCGTGCATACGCAAATAGGCAGTTTATCCTGCAGTGACAGGCAGCAGAACCAATCTATAAAGATGGAAGGTGCTACCACGGCAACCACTGTTCCATGTTGTAAAACCTTGACATTTTAAATTCAAGAATTTAGTATGCATAGTTTAATGTGTAGGCTTATTATTGATTTTTTTTGTTTTTTTTTTTTGTTATCAAATATATGGTGTGGTGCAAGGTTATAATAGTTTTGGATTTTTCATTATAGTTTAGTTTTATTTAGTTTTGACTTTTTTTTCTTTAATTCATTGATTCTAATTTAGTTTTGATTAGTTTTCAGAGCAGGTTTGCCAGTTTTTATTAGTTTTGTTTTTTTTTTCTAAATGCTTAGTTTTATTTTTTTCATATCTTTTCTCTTCCTCGCTGTTGTATTCACATAAATCCCAGACAGGACTCTGCTGCTTTCTCCCAACTTTAGTCTCCATGTTTCCAGGTAGAGTGGGGACCAGAAGACGACACTAAACGACAAGTGATGAGAAGTGACGGACCGTGAAGTGCCGTATGGTGCTGCCAGCTAAAATTGCTCAAGTGAAATCAATTTCTGATAACTGATATAAAGGTGAATCATCAAATTTAGTCCAATTTTACTAATTTAAAAACAGGAATTAGGATTAAATTAGGATTAAAACTAAAACTAGTCAGTTCATCTAAACAGACCTCAAACTGAAACTACTTTGCACCTATAAGATTAATTAAACAAAACTGAAACTAAAATTTTGGTTTAATTTCCTGAAAATCTTCCTGTTTTGTACGTTTTTGTTTGTTTGTTTGTTTGTTTGTTTGTTTGTTTTTTTTTTATGTTGGATTGACTTTGCTCAGACTCATCCAGGATCTGACAGTTTGAAATGTTTCTCTGACATTTGGAATCAGAGTCTGAAATTTGACCGGTTGAGATGAACATTTTCCAGATTATTGTCTGACATTTAGCTGATAGAATAAACCACAGTGGATGTGAAGCTTTATAACAAGATCATTTTCATCATCGAGGTGGTGATGAAAATAATTATCAGACTTTAGAGTTTATTTTATACACATTATCAGGAGAAACAAGATGTGTTTAAATCTACAAAAAAACTTTTTTGTTTCATTGTGTTGTTTTGTGTCCTGTCTTTATTTTCTGTTTTTGTCTTGTTTTTTTATCTTATGTTTTTATTTTATAATGACTTTTGTATCATTTTTGCCTTGCTTTCTCTTGTTACGTGTTTTTTGTGTCAATATGTTGTTTTGTGTTTTGTTCTTATTTTATTTTGACTTTTTTATCCCTTGTCTTTCACATCATTTCTGCCTTGTTTCATCCTTTTCGTCTTGTTTTTCATCTTGTTAATGGTTTAAATCTAACTTTATACTTTATTAATGATCTGAAATGTGTCAATTATTCCTGAATACTGACTAAAGTGAATATTTTTTGGTGCTTTTCCATCCCGTTTGTCCCGGATGTGGTCTCAGGTCAGCTGATCGTCATCTGTCTGTAACCTGATGCTGAATTAAATGGACACTCTGCTCTTAAAAGCCTCCATCAGAGTAAAACCCTGAGGTTTTTGTGCTGTTGGAGGTCGCAGTCTGACCTCTGTCGCTAAGTGCATCAAAGAGGCTTATGCACCTTGTCTCCATGACAACGGAGTGCTTCTGTCAGCTCACCTGTCGGCGTCTCATACCTGAAACCGAGTCGACTGACAGCGTGAAGATCGGACCGCCGCCGCTTCAGGAATTAACCTTTCAGACTCTGATTTCCTCCGGTCTTCCGTCCTTTCACGACCGGTTTTATTCATATTTTCAACAGAAAATGTCAGCTCAGTCCAAAAATCACAAAGTTTATAGACAGTAAATATCACCAATTACCTTCACTGTTTTATTTATGCTGAGACATTTAAGGTTGAGTTCAATTTAGACTCAAAAATAACCTAATTTGGGTTCAGAAAACATCAGTGGAAATCATTACAGTCACTAACATTTACCTTCAGCATGAAAAAGGACATGGACATTGTTGTCACAGAAATTTCTGCATCTACAAATGAAAACCTTCTGTAAATTTAGCTTGAAAGAACAGAAATACAAATGATATCAAAGTTAAGTAATTATTAATCAACAAAACCAGAGTGAACATTAGCCTTCAATGATAAAACCTTGACAAATGCAACTCTCTGTGTGGACTATTTGTCACTTTGTAGAAGATTATGTTTGATTGAGCTCTTATTAGCTTTTAATGTTAGCGACATGTTCACTGCAGCTACTATGTTAGCAAAACATTAGAATCTGAGAACATGTTGATCAGTTACAGAGAGTATACAACGGAACTGTGTCTGTCATTAGCAACTTTAATTTATCTATATCTGTTTTTGGTCGACTGAATAGTCAGCTAGCCTCTAGTAGTTGTACGATAGCTGCAAGCTGTTGACTATTTATCTGCTCATGTCAACTACCATTGACTACAGGCTGCTAGCTAATTACCTGCTAGTGTTGAGTATCATTAATACCTGGTTATTTAGTCACAAGGGTCATCTACCATTAGCTAGTAACTGATAGGCAATTATATGCTAATGTCAAATGCCATTACCTTCTGGCTGCTAGCTATTTAGCTATCAATTTCAATTACCTTAAGCTACCTGCTAAAGTCAGCCACTGTTAGCTTCTAACTTGTAGCATCACTATGTGTTTTAGTCAAAAACAGACATTGATAATGGAAGTTGGTAACAGGTACAGACACAGTTAAATCATGTATTTATGTTTTTGGTAATGCAGTGCATGTTAGCAGAACCTTAACTTGAAAATACACGGTCAACAGCACATTGTTATATAGGAGGTAGTAGATAATGTTAGCTTCTTAATTTGTATGGGACAGTAGACAGTGTTTGTGATTGTTCATCAGAATTACTTAAATCTTCATTCTAATAACGATCTGGAAACTTTAGAAACCTTAAATGAAAATTATTCTATACTTGGATTCATAGCTGCCTTTTGCTTTTCACGCATTTATTCACAAAACTGCAAGAAGTAAATAAAAAGTACAACAACTATAGGAGACTGTAGGTGTATGAATGCTAGTGCTGCTAGCATCAGCTAGCTTTGTTTTTAGGCTCACAATAAGTAGATATGAGAGGCGTCCATGAAGAAACTTATTTTTGTGGAAAATCTCTGAATAGAAATAAGTTAAACGTTGCTATCATGGATGTCAACAACCCAGAGTAATGGAGATAGCTAGCGTTAGCAAATGGCTGATCTCAACACAAACATCACAGTGACCTCAAACAAAGATGAAAATTACATAAAAGACAAAATACGACCAAATATGTGAATGCAGAGTGTAATAAGGCCAAAGAAACAGAAAGTTTGAGGCAGATTAGATGAAATCCTCTGAATAGAGCGTGGTTTTATTGTGACTAAATTGTGTTTTTTTTTGTTCAGTGTTTGCTCGTACAGACTCCAGAGCTGAGAAGCAGCTCTGGATGTTTTTTAATGACAGATGTGTTTGTGTGGGCAGCTGGCAATTTACATTTTACAACAACACATTCATTTCTGATTCTGGCTTGTGCGGATGTTGGAGGTTGGTTTCAGCCCCTCATTGGCTTTAAATTATTCAGTTAAATACCTCTAAAAGCTGAAAAGTCATTTTTATTATGGCTTGAGGACACTAGACCTGCAGTATTTACATATGTAGAAACACTGGAGTTAATCAGGAGGCAAATGAAGACGGCCGGTGAGAATGGACTTCACTGGTGCTTTTACCTTCAGGTCAGGACAGAATCTGAATTTTAGATCAGTTCATGTTTTAATTCACTAAGAAACATAATAAACATAATCTGGTCCCATAATCTGGTCAGAGCTGCTTCATTATCATGAAAGTCATAATGTGTCTTAATTCTGATTCATCCAGTATTGAAAAACCAAACCGACTGTTTCAAAATGTTTTAGTGATGAAACTAATCTGTGAAGCTGGTGGTTTCAGACCTGGTCTCAAATCTGTTCTTGTTTTATCGAGAACCAGTTCTTACAGAAATGTGAGACCTGAACGGTATCAACAATGTACTGGTCTAGAACCCAGATCTGTTTACATCACAGGCAGGAGGTCAATTCTCTGGATATAATGAAAATCAACTACATCTTTTTAATGGACACATAGAGTCAAAGAAGAAAAAACAAGGCTTCATGTCTGAATGTGAGAGCACAGAATGAATCACAAAGGTCCAGGTTTTAAGGTTTAACTGTTTCCACATAAAGATGTAATTTGACGACCATCCGATCTTCCAAATGGACCAGAGGCTCTGATTGGTGGAACTGAATCCAACAGATAATGTGACAACCAGTAGGGGTTAAGGGATACTTTTCTGGTGGTTTTATCCGACGTAGTGTTGACCGTAGCGACGGCAAAAACAACACACAGTAACCATGGCAACTGATGTTTAGGCAGTGATTTCCAGATGTAATATATGAAAAACTTTGGAGGAAGTGATTCTGATTTGTCTGATTTTTCTGGGTTCAAAGTGTTGATGATTGGGATTTTGTGGAGGAAAGCGGCAACAGTGATTGGATTTCATATGATGAAGCTGAGCGTTGCCATGGTGATGTATCCATATCAAACAAACTGGTGGACTTTACACTTAATTATGGACCAGAATTACCCTGAAATCTGGACACGGCTGGGGCCATTGAACAACCCGCCACTCAAACACATGATTCTGACTGAGTTCTTACCCCTGAAAAAGAGAGAAATCACAATTAAACCTTCAAAAAATGGACATATGAGAGTCTCAGCCTTCCACAGATATTTAATATGTCTATGTTTTAATTAACTTAAGGAGGATAAAAGTCATTTATATTGCTTTCTTTTATGCACATATACTCCAAAGGTAGCCCTCCTAATAAATAAATAAATAAATATAGTTACTACTATTTGGTGTTCAATGGTTAAAGAGTGAAAGTCATGTGATCTATTTTTCATTTTGCATCTTTTTGTCAATTTTGTCTTTAATTTTCATGTTTCATCTTTCATAAAATCACATGTCATTAGGTTCTACTTTAACTCCACCTTTGTTGATCGACTCCCTTTAGGACCTCAAGTGGACGTTTGAGGAACTGCAGCCTTCGTCACGTCGTTTTCATCCTTCAGCGCTGGACGTTGCATTCAGGACATCTTCTCAGCCTCGAATGTTTGACAGGTTAGTGATGTAGTTGATGTAGATGTAGTAGTAGTAGTAGTTGATGTAGATGTAGTAGTAGTAGTAGTTGATGTAGATGTAGTAGTAGTAGTAGTTGATGTAGATGTAGATGTAGTAGTAGTAGTTGATGTAGATGTAGTAGTAGTAGTAGTAGTAGTTGATGTAGATGTAGTAGTAGTAATAGTAGTTGATGTAGTAGTAGTAGTAGTATTTGATGTAGTAGTAGTAGTTGATGTAGTAGTAGTAGTAGTAGCTGATGTAGATGTAGTAGTTGTAATAGTAGTTGATGTAGTAGTAGTAGTAGTAGTAGTTGATGTAGTAGTAGTAGTAGTAGTAGTAGTAGTAGTAGTAGTTGATGTAGATGTAGTAGTGGTAGTAGTTGTAGTAGTAGTAGTAGTAGTAGTAGTAGTAGTTGATGTAGATGTAGTAGTAGTAGTAGTAGTAGTAGTTGATGTAGATGTAGTAGTAGTAGTAGTAGTGGTAGTAGTAGTTGATGTAGATGTAGTAGTGGTAGTAGTTGTAGTAGTAGTAGTAGTAGTAGTAGTAGTAGTTGATGTAGTAGTGGTAGTAGTAGTAGTAGTAGTAGTAGTAGTGATCGGGGGGGTCACTGAGAGACTGATCTGTCTTGGTGGAGGTCTGCGCTCTCCAAGTGCTTTTCTAGTTTTTACTGGTTTTTAATGACCTACAGAAACGCTGTTATTAAGACTTTTCCACAAAATTCCAGACTTTTCAAGGTCTGGAAAACAGTATTTCAAAATTCCAGACTTTTGAAGAATTCCAAGACCTGCACAAGAACCCGGTATGTAAATAAACTTGACCTTGACCATTTAGCCCATGAGCCATGTGTTTGACACCCCTGTGCTAGAGTACTGTTCTTATTCAGAGTTAGTTCAACATCATCATTTGTGAAACTGTTATAGTTTTATGTAGTTTTTTTTTTTTTTTTTTTTATCCAATAACATACGCCTTCAGGAGCTGATGTATGACGGGTTTAAAATGTTAGCGGATATCACATGACAAACAATGAAATGTCAGTGCTGTAAAGGGTGTGGGTTGTGTTCCTTTTTCTAAACTCCATGTTGAAAACGGGCCTGATGCTGTATTTATGGAGGTTGGTATTTATAGCAGCGATGGAGGTGAAACTCAACGCCTCTGGAATCCCTGATCTGAACGGAGTTTTCCCAGCGTCCTCCTCAGCCTGTGTTTGTGTGTCGGCAGCTGAATGTATGTCAGATGTACATTCGGAGCTGCTCTAATGAGTCCGTCCTCCTCCTCCCATCAACGCGACACGTTCTCCTGTGTTTTAATTCCATCTCCCTCTGGTCGGTTTGATGAATGTTCTGCGTTCTCCTCCGATAAAACAGGTGACAGAATGAGGAACGTTAGCGTAGAGTATGAGGAGAACGCCGCTAAGAGAAGAAGAACCAGGCGGATTCGAGGAGTCGCAACGTATATAAACTGTCCTGCCTTTAACTCCTCTATTTTCTTCATTTCTACGTATTTCACTTACAAATAACCCAAATCCAAGTGTTTTATATCAAACTGTTTAAGACAATCTCAGCTTTATATAAACTGAGGCCTGTTTTTGTCGTAGTTCACTGTAGAATGATACAACTGAGCCCAAATGCTGACAGTTTCAAATCAGATGCAAAATAAAAATTCAAAATACAAGACAAAAATCATACACAATATACTGTCTATATATGCTATGAAATACGATCTGTGATTGGCTCTAACTCCAGCTGTCAGTCACATGGGACATCACTGGAGTGTGTAATGGAATGAAGAGACTCTCCATTCACTGTATGAGTATTTAAAAGGCTTTGTATGACGGAAATGAGTAGACTACTACTACTACTACTACTACTACAACTACTACTACTGCTACTACTACTACTACTACAACTACTACTACTACTACTGCTACTACTACTACAACTACTACTACTGCTACTACTACTACTACTACAACTACTACTACTACTACTGCTACTACTACTACAACTACTACTACTGCTACTACTACTACTACTACAACTACTACTACTACTACTGCTACTACTACTACTACTACTACAACTACTACTACAACTACTACTACTGCTACTACTACTACTACTACAACTACTACTACTACTACTGCTACTACTACTACTACTACAACTACTACTACTGCTACTACTACTACAACTACTACTACTGCTACTACTACTACTACTACAACTACTACTACTACTACTGCTACTACTACTTCTACTACTACTACTGCTACACCTACTACTACTACTACTACTTCAACTACATCTACTACAACTACGACTATTACTACTACTACTACTACACCGACTACTACTACTACATCTACTACAACTACGACTATTACTACTACTACTACTACTACTACACCGACTACTACTACTACTACTACTACTACTACTACATCTACTACTACTACACCTACTTCTACTACTACTACTACTACTATATCTACTTCTACTACTACACCTACTACTACTGCATCTACTACTACTTCTACTACATCTACTACTACTACTACTACTACTACATCTACTACTACTACTACTACTACTACAACATCTACTACAACTACTACCACTTCTACTACTACTACTACTACTACTACTACATCTATTACAACTACTACTACTTCTACTACTATTACTACACCTACTACTACTGCATCTACTACTACTACCATTACTACTACTACATCTACTACTACTACTACATCTACTACTATTACTACTACTACATCTACTACAACTACTACTACTACTTCTACTACACCTACCACTACTACTACATCTACTACTGCTACTACTACATCGACTACTACTACTACTACTACTACATCTACTACTACACCTACTACTACTGCTACTACATCTACTACTACCACTACTACACCTACTACTACTACTACTACTACATCTACTACTACTACTACTACATCTACTACTACATCTACTACTACTACTACTACTACATCTACTACTATATCTACTACTACTACTACATCTACTACTACATCTACTACTACTACTACATCTACTACTATATCTACTACTACTACTACTACATCTACTACTACATCTACTACTACTACTACTACTACATCTACTACTATATCTACTACTACTACTACATCTACTACTACATCTACTACTACTACTACATCTACTACTATATCTACTACTACTACTACATCTACTACTACATCTACTACTACTACTACATCTACTACTATATCTACTACTACTGGCCCCTGGGATGAATTGGTAATGATTCAGATCCCTTTATTGTCATTCAAACATGGTCCTGTTTCTGGTCCAGGTCCAGGTCCAGGTCCTGGTTCTGGTCCTGGTCCGGGTCCAGGTCATCCTCCAGTAACTACAGACTTAACCTGACTTCTACCTGGTACCTGTGCGTCGAAACATGACACCGCAGGCTCATGACCAATCGTATCCATCGACTTGGGGCCGAGTTTACACCCCCCTGCTGTGGGGTCATGGATCTGCTTTGCTTTCAGGCTGAGGGGAACTCTTGGTAAACGTCATCCTCCTCCTCCTCCTCCTCCTCCTCCTTGTGGTGGAGGATGCGGGGACGCCGGCGTGGCCCGGTTTTCCCAACACGCCGCCTCACAAGGAGCGTGTTGCGTGTTTCCTGAAATATGAAGCGGCAGATCAATCCTAACTGTAAAAACCTGCTGCTGCCGGAAAAAAAAAAAAAAAACAGAGCGGGAGGGGGAAACCGACAACCCAGTTCAGTCACCATGGCAACTGCTCCTCATCCTCCATCCCGGCGCTCCAGAGATGAGAGGGGCTGCCCTTCCCAGAATTCCCTGCTGCCGGTTTCCGTAGAGAGGTGGAGAGAGAAGTAGGTCTCTCCATCAGCCGACTGATTCCTTCATTACAGAGAAGAGTCAGGTTTCATTTAGAAAAAACAACCCATAACCACCGGTTTTTACCGTAGCCATGACAACGAGTACTTATTTTAACCCTGACCTCAATCCTAAACATTAAATATCTGTCACAACACAAACAGGTAGTGATTTTTTAACATTAAGTCCTTGTAGTTTCCTCCAGTAAAATGATCAGATACTGTGATAAAAGTGTCTTTACTGCAGTAAAAGTCACATGGTCCAGTTTCTGAAACGTTCTCAGAGTAAAACACGAGGACAGAACCTTCATGACGCCTTTTTTCCACAGGCCACGTCTGCTTCTGGATTCATCCATTTATTGTATTTGTTGAGTTACATTGTCCTTGGTCCAGCTTGAAGTTGCTTTCATTTATTTGATCATTTGACTTCATTTCATCTTGTTGGGACTTTTACATCATTTTCATCTTGTAACTTTTGCTTCATTTTATCTTAATTTCGTCTTTTTAAATCGTATTGGTCTTGTTGCAACTTTTACATCATTTTCATCTCTGCGACTTTTAAATCACTTTCATCTTGTTGCGACTTTTATGCCGTTTTCATATTGTTGTGACTTATGAATCGTTTTCATCTTTTGTAGCTTTTATTTCATTTCAGCTTCATTTCGTCTTTTACATAATTTTCTCTTTGCGACTTCTGTGTAATTTCATCTTGTTGCAACTTTTAAATCATTTTCATCTTATTGTGACTTCCGCACATTTTCATCTCAGGACTTTTACACCATTTTTATCTCGTTGTGACTTTTACACCATTTTCATCTCGGGACTTTTACACCATTTTCATCTCGAGACTTTTACACCATTTTCATCTCGTTACAGCTTTTATACCTTTTTTATCTTGTGACTTTTACACCCTTTTCATCTTCTTATGACTTTTACACCATTTTCATCTCGTTACAGCTTTTATACCTTTTTTATCTTGTGACTTTTACACCCTTTTCATCTTCTTATGACTTTTACACCATTTTCACCTCATTGCGACTTTTACACCATTTTATCTCGTTGCAACTTTTACACCATTTTCATCTTGTTGCGACTTTTACACTAACTTCTACTTAAGTTCATCTTGTGACTTTTACTTAATTTCATCTTTTGCAACATTATCCGAGATGTGGTCTTTACATCTGAACTCCAGCTATTATTTTGACTCGTTGTCATGGCAACTCACAACTGTCACGTTTTTACGAATCCCATCAGATTAAAGCCGACATACAAAGTTTATACAGATGAACATGAGATTGTTAAGGGTCAGACACACAACTACACAACTACACAACTTCGGACACTCAACTACACAACTGCAGACACACAACTACACAACGGCAGACACACAACTACACAGTCAGACACACAACTACACAACTGCAGACACACAACTACACGCACACAACTACACAATCAGACACACAACTACACAACTGCAGACACACAACTACACAGTCAGACACACAACTACACAACTGCAGACACACAACTACACAGTCAAACACACAACTACACAACTGCAGACACACACCTACACACACACAACTACACGATCAGACACACAACTACACAACTGCAGACACACAACTACACACACACAACTACATGATCAGACACAAAACTACACAACTGCAGACACAAAACTACACAGTCAAACACACAACTACACACACACAACTACACGATCAGACACACAACTACACAACTGCAGACACACAACTACACAGTCAGACACGCAACTACACAACTGCAGACACACAACTACACACACACACAACTACACGATCAGACACACAACTACACAACTGCAGACACACAACTACACACACACACAACTACACGATCAGACACACAACTACACAACTGCAGACACATAACTACACACACACAACTACACAATCAGACACACAACTACACAACTGCAGACACACAACTACACAATCAGACACACAACAACACAACTGCAGACACACAACTACACAATCAGACACACAACTACACAACTGCAGACACACAACTACAGACAGACACACACACACAACTACACACACACAGACACACAGACACACACACACACACACAGACACACACAACTACACACAGACAGACAGACAGACAGACACACACACACACACACAACTACACACACAGATACACACACACAGACACACACACAGACACACGCAGATCTTCTCTTTCTACCATGGTTTTCAGTGTAAAACCTTCAACATCAGACTGAATAAAAACTCCCACACATTAAATGACACTTGTGTTAAAAAGCTGTTTCTTCTCCAGACTCCCATTCGTCTCATATTAAGGTCATTAAACATGGACAGAAACAAAAGCTTCTCCAGTTTGAGCCTGAAACTGTGAAAACATCATTAATGGGAGCCTCAGTGATCATCGTTCACTGGATCTGCACATTTCACCACCAGTTTGTTAATCACCTCCTGCACATTGTCTCGTCTGTCACCAACAAACATTTATTATTAACATTATTTTTGCAGACCAGAGGACGATTCAGAACCGTAATCCTGGACTTCCTGTTGGTTCAGGGTTCGACTCCAAGGATCTTTTTCCTGTTTTGCTCTAGTTTTATATTTGGTTTCGTTTGTGTTCAGCATTTGGACCACCTGTGTTGTTTTTGGATGGATGTCAGAAATAAAACATTCATTCACTGGTGGAGATGAGGTGGTGGTTGTCTCAGATGGAGGCAGGGGTGGGATGGGGGCAGGGGCGGGGGGGTTTGTTTGCCCTCCGACCTGCTCACACATCAGCGGTCGGCGGAGACATGGCGTGGATGTGATGATGCATGAATTTAGTGGATTTACAAAGATAAAGTCGAGGCGTTACAGCAGAGACTCAGCGTCGGGTTCGCTTCATATTCATCGACAACAAAGATGGAAGTAGAAGACCAGACCTGTCTGTTGGATTCTGGGATTTGATTCTTCAGACGAGACTGAACGTCCAACTGGATCCACTTTGGACAAAAGTTCAGCGTCTTTATTGATGAACACTCAAAAGTCAAAAAAATATGCAAAATCTCATGTAAAGTTAAGGGCAAAAAAATGTATTTTAATCATGGAAAATTACCATATTTTTATGAGATGGTTATTTTCCGTTATTTAACAGTATTTTTTTTCGGCACCCCTGCTGCCGGAACAATACCGTTTTTTTTTTTTGTTTTGTTTTGTTTTTTGTTTTTACAGTGTAATGGAAAAAGTTATGGACGGATTTTGATGAAATTTTCAGGAAATGTCTGAAATGGGACGAGTAACAAATGATTAGATTTTGGGAATGATCCAAATCACTGTCTGGATCCAGGAATTTTTTTTTTTTCCAACTATATTTATGGAACATTTTCAATGAACACGACAGACATATCAATTCGTAATAGTCAGTGCACAATCAAGAATGACATATCTGACTGTCAACACCCATCCCTTCCCACCCACCCAACCCACCGACCAAAAAAAAAAATCAATCAATAAATAAAAAATAAGGAAAAACATAAAAGAAAATCAAAAACAGAAACTATAAATAATGATAAAGGAACTCAAATCATAAAAGTAAAAAGTTAGTATAGTACACAGAAATAAGAGAAGAAAGGATGGATCCAGGAATTTTTAAAAGGATTCTTTATCATTGGGAGATAGGGATATTTTCAACATTTGTATTTGGAACTCCACAATGAATGGTCAGAGCGCTTGGTAAAAAAAAAAAAAATACGTCTGTCTTTTTGTGTTTTTGTGTTGCTGGTCTTTTGTGTAATTTCGATTTTGTTGCATCGTTCTTGTCATTTTCGTCTTTTCCATCGTTTCCATGTGGTCATGTTGTTTTTTATTGTCTGATGTTTGTCTAATGTGTCGTCTTTTCTACGTCTTTTTGTTTCATCCATTTAAATCTCTCTAGATGTTGTGTAGACGCACAACAATGTACAATCAAACTAATGGATACTTCACCTCAGATGCATCAGTGTAAACATGGAGGAAAAGGGGAAAGTTTTCAGCTAAAGAAAACACCCTGGTTTTATTTTTCTTTAACCGTGACCTTGAATCCAAACCCGTTGAACGTCTCCTCGATGTGAGTTTCATTAAGATGGAAATGTTTAAGGCAAATGTTTCTGTAATGAACGTCAGTGACATGTGACGGCCTGAATAAGTCAGACTGGTGTTGATTCAGCGAAGCGTCGGGCAGAGCAGGCAGCCGGTCGAACATTTCCTCATGAATCAACGCAAACAGAACAAATCCCAACATGCACCAGGGGAGGTGGATGGATCAGATGCATGGTAACGATGGAAAAAAGATGAGACCGAGTTTAGACTCGTTCCGACCCAATGTTCTGATTTACAAATGTGTCTTTTACATCTTTAAACCCAAATCCAAAGAAATCCTCATGAAATATTCTTTGATATAAGAAACATCAGAGAATAATCAATAATAATCAAAGAAACAAAAGCCAAACTTCCATCAAAACTTAAACATCAACAAAAACCCCTACATCTACCGATAAAACCTACAGGAAATATCGGATTCATTCACCAATAGAATGAGATGGAAAGGATGTAAAAGACAAACGAGGAGACAAGAACGTTGGACGAATGTTATAAAGGACGTGGATGATGGACTCTTGTTGAAGACGATGATGGACAAAGATACTGACGGTTTAAATACGGAAGAAAAGATGAAAATGACAGAAAAGATACGAGATAAATAAAGCAAATGAGTGAAAAGATGCAAAATGACAAAATAGACACACAGTGGAGACAACATAAAAGAAAAGAAAACAGAAAAAATTAAAAGTGTTAAGACGAAAGATGGAAAACATAAGACGCAACAAGAAAGAAACATTAAAAAATGAAAAAAGATGCAAAAGACACAAGATGAAAAATATAAAAAAGTGCAACAAGATGAAAAATGTAAAAGACAAAAGATTAAAAACATCATAAAAACAAAAGATGAAAAAGATCGTAAAAGACAAAAGATGAAAAACATTGTAAAAGGCAAAAGATGAAAAACATTGTAAAAGGCAAAAGATGAAAAACATCATAAAAGGCAAAAGATGAAAAATATCGTAAAAAACAAACAAAAAATATTTTAAAAGATAAAAGATGAAAAATATCAGAAAAAGCAAAAGATGAAAAACATTGTTAAAAACAAAAGATGAAAAATATCGTAAAAGACACAAGATCAAAAACATTGTAAAAGATGCAACAAAACAAAAAATGTCGTAAAAGACGAAACAAGACTAAAATATAAAAGATGGAAAAAAACGCAGCACAATGAAAAAGATGCAACAAGGTGAAAAAAATAAGACGAAAAACATCGTGAAAGACAAAAGATGAAAAACATTGTAAAAGACAAAAGATGAAAAACATCGTAAAGGACAAAAGATGAAAAACATCATAAAAGACACAGTGGAAAATATCGTAAAGGATGCAACAAAACAAAAAATATTGTAAAAGACAAAATAAGACAAATATCGTAAATGAAAAAAACCCTACACGTGAACCCTAACACGACAAAAAAGAGGTAGCAAGGTGAAAAAAATAAGACGAAAAACATCGCAAAAGATGCAGCAAAACAAAAAATATTGTAAAAGTTGAAAACAAGACAAAAATACCGTAAAAGATGAGAAAAGATATCAGAAAAGACGTAAAAAAAAAAAAGCAACACGATGAAAAAGATGCAACAAGGTGAAAAACATTCTAAAAGACACAACCAAAAAAGAAGTCAAGTCAAAACATCATAAAAGATGAGAAGAAAAAAACATTGTATTGATGAAAAAGATTGAACTTGAAACTTTTGATGAAAAACTTTGTAAAAGACAAACAAAAGCACCAATGGAAAAATGATATAAAATAAGAAAACCATTCATTCTAACAAAAATGACAAAGTTGCATGGATTTAATTTAATGTTATAAGATGAAAATGTTGTAAAAGACGATAGAAACAGAAGCTGATCTGTTCATCAGAGTGAAATGAATGTTCGTTAAATGTCTGAGACCAAAACATCACATGAACCTCCGCATGTTTATGAAGGAGGAGCAGGAGACGAAACATGTGGATGGTTTAGTCACAGGAGGAGGAGGAGGAGGAGGTGCATGGTATCCTCCTATGTCCCATCAAGTCATTAACACATGAAGAAGAGGAGGAGGAAACATCTGTCCTCCAACGCCGTCACCAATGAGGAAGAAGACGACGACGATGTGACAAGAGAAGAAATGAAGGAAATACAGATGTGAGTCCTTCAACCTGGTCCAGATGGTTCATGTGGAGGGTTCTGGAAGGTCTGAGCTGTTGGACATGTTTTAGATTCTGCACATGTTGGAAGTCTAAAGCCGGTCGTTTCTGCTCATCTGTTTGATGAACCAAGTTTAAACCTACGCTCAAAAGAAAACTGTCTGAGAATCATCAGCTGATTATTGTTTCTATTAGAACTGTGATTACACACAG
This sequence comes from Sphaeramia orbicularis, assembly GCF_902148855.1. Classification (NCBI taxonomy): domain Eukaryota; kingdom Metazoa; phylum Chordata; class Actinopteri; order Kurtiformes; family Apogonidae; genus Sphaeramia; species Sphaeramia orbicularis. The sequence goes on along the minus strand of NC_043976.1, from coordinate 42,879,340 downwards.
AACAGGACAACCACAGCACCTCCTCCTCTTCCCCTCCTCTTCTCCTCTTCCCCTCCCTCCTCCTCCTCTTTCTCCCCCTCTTCCTCCTCCGCCTCCTCTCTCCTCCCTCTCTCCCTCCTCCTCCTCTCCCTCTCTCCTCCTCTTCCTCTCTCCCTCCTTTTCCTCTCCCTCCTTTTCCTCTCTCCTCTTCTTCCTCTCCCTCCTCCTCTCTCCTCCTCCTCCTCTCTCCTCCTCTTCCTCTCTCCCTCCTCCTCTCTCCTCCTCCTCCTGCCTCCTCCTCTTCCTCTCTCCCTCCTCCTCTCTCCTCCTCCTCCTGCCTCCTCCTCTTCCTCTCTCCCTCCTCCTCTCTCCTCTTCTTCCTCTCCCTCCTCCTCTCTCCTCCTCTTCCTCTCTCCCTCCTCCTCTCTCCTCCTCCTCCTGCCTCCTCCTCTTCCTCTCTCCCTCCTCCTCTCTCCTCTTCTTCCTCTCCCTCCTCCTCTCTCCTCCTCTTCCTCTCTCCCTCCTCCTCTCTCCTCCTCTTCCTCTCTCCCTCCTCCTCTCTCCTCCTCCTCCTCTCTCCTCCTCTTCCTCTCTCCCTCCTCCTCTCTCCTCCTCCTCCTGCCTCCTCCTCTTCCTCTCTCCCTCCTCCTGCCTCCTCCTCCTCCTCCTGGTGTTAAACTGCTGATGAAGATCTTCTCTGTGTGATTGATTGTTTCGTTTATTGTCTGAGGGTTGAATGTAATAAACTCATTATCTCCGTCCCTGGACATGAGGTGTGGAGTTGTGTGTCTGTGTGAGTCTGTGTGTGTCTGTGTGTGTCCTCGTGTATCATTGTGTGTCTGTGTGTGTTGTTGTGTGTCTGTGTGAGTCTCTGACAGTTGATTAATGATGTTTTTTTTTCTCTCTAGGGTGAGAACAGGTTCATCTGTTCATCACATATTTTACAGGTACACTGTTTTAAAGGAGCTTCTTCAATATTTACACATGAAAATGTTAAAAAATGAACTAAGATTTCGTCATTGTGTGATAAATAACACTCTAAGAAGGTAATCTTTTATCGTTTTTTCTTCTTGGGGATTAAAACGATAAAACCAGTGTCCATGTCAATTTGCTTTTTATTTTTTCAACCTCATAATTTTCTAATTTTAACTCTGTGATCTTTTCTTAACCCTAACCAAACCTTTGACATTAAACCTTTCTTTTTAATGAACTTGAAGACAACAGTTTCTTTATTTGTTGCATTTATTGTGTCATTTGTTGCTGTGTAGATAACATAGCGGTTAACGATACTAACAAGTTAAATCCATTCTGTCCTAATTTCACGATATTGTTTTATCTGTGGAAAATGAAATCGGTTTTGACATCGTGGAAATGTTAAAAAATGAACTAAGTTGTCGTCAGAATGTGATAAATAACAATCTGAGAAGGTCATCTTTTGTCGCTTTTTCTTTTTGAGGATTAAAATCAATAAAACCAGTGTCCATGTCCATTTGCTTTTTATTTTTTCAACTTCATAATTTTCTAATTTTGGCTGTAACTGTGATCTTTTCTTAACCCTAACCAAACCTTTGACATTAAACCTTTCTTTTTAATGAACTTGAAGGCAACAGTTTCTATATTTGTCGTATTTATTTTGTCTTTGTCGCTGTGTAGATAACATAGCGGTTAGCGATGCTAACAAGTGAAATCCATTCTGTCCTAAAATCACGATATTGTTTCATCTGTGGAAAATGAAATTGTTTTTGACATAATGAAGATGTACAGTGATGAATTTTTGTCTTGCATCTTTTTGTCAATTTTGTCTTGTTGCGTCGTCTTCGTGTCATTCATCGTCTTGTGTCTTTTTTGTGTATTTTCTTCATCTGGTTCCATCTTCGTCATCTTGTCGTTCTCTCATTTCTGTGTTTTTTGTTTTGTATCTTTGTTATATTATGTTCTCTGCTGTTTACTGATTTTTTTTCATCATTTTGCATGTTTTTGTTGTTTTCGTCTTGTTACATCTTCACTGTCTTATATCTTTTTATATTTTTCTCTTTTTGCGTGTTCGTTTTGTTGCATCATCTGTTGCATATTTTGTTATCATCGTAATGCATGTTTTTTGTTACATTACGTCTTTTTGTTGTTTTTACTTGGTGCATCTTCATTACCTTGTGTCTTTTTTCTCGTATTTGTTTTGTTGCGTCGTGGTTTTGTTTCAATGCATCTTTTTCATCAGATTGTGTTATTTTCTTCTCAGTGCATCTACATTAGTTGTTGTTTATTTGTCATATTTGTTTTGTTGCTTTATTACCTCCGCCAAGGAGGTTATGTTTTTGCCAGGGTTTGTTTGTTTGTTTGTCTGTCCGTTAGTGTGCAACATAACTCAAAAAGTTATGGACAGATTTTGATGAAATTTTCAGGGTTTGTTGGAAATGGGATAAGGAAGAAATGATTACATTTTGGTGGTGATCGGGGGTGGGGGGGCCATTTCCAACAAACCCTGAAAATTTCATCAAAATCTGTCCATAACTTTTTGAGTTATGTTGCACACTAACGGACAGACAAACAAACAAACAAACCCTGGCAAAAACATAACCACCTTGGTGTGGGGGGGCCCACGGGGGGGGGGGGGGGGGGCACTGATCAGCCTTGGCGGAGGTCTGCGCTCTCCGAGTGCTTCTAGTTTTCTTCTGGTTTTATATTTTTTGTCATATTCGTTTTGTTGTGTCATTTTCCCTTTGTTGCGTCTTTTTTTTCACATTTGTTTTGTTGCATCGTTTTCACTTTGTGTCTTGTATAATTTTTGCCCTATTTTTGCTTCGTTTTTGTCTTGTTTTATAATTTTTTTTGTCATATTTCTTTTGTTGAGTTTCATCTTGTTGCATTTTTTTGTTGTATTTGATTTGTTGCATTGTTTTTGCCTTTTTTAAATTTTTTGTTTGATTTGTTGCGGAGTTTTCATCTTGTTACATATTCTTCGTCACATTTATTTTGTTGCATCGGTTTTGTCTTGTTTCCTATTTTTTGTCATATTTGTTTTGAGTCGTTTTTGTTGCATCTTTTTTATTGCATTTGTTTTGTTGCGTCGTTTCCATCTTGTGTATTTTGTGGTGATATTTATTTTTTTGAGTAATTTTCTTCTTCTTGCGTCTTTAATTGCATTTGTTTCATTCTATTGTGCTCATCTTGTGTGTTTTTTGTCACATTTGTTCTGAGTCATTTTTTTAATTGTTGGGTCTTTTTTTATTGCATTTGTTCTGTAGTTTTCATCTTGTTTCTTCTTTTTTAGATTTGTTTTGTTGAGTCATTTTCTTCTTGCGTCTTTAATTGCATTTGTTTTTGTTCTGTCGTTTTCATCTTGTTGCTTCTTTTTTTTATATTTGTTTTGTTGAGTCATTTTCTTGTTGCGTCTTTTTTATTGCATTTAATTCGTTCCGTCGTTTTCATCTTGAGTATTTTTTGTCATTTGTTTTGAGTCATTTTCTTCTTGTTGCTTCTTTTTTTTATTTTTATTTTTATTTTTTTAGTCATATTTTTTCTTGTTGCTTCTTTTTTTTATATTTGCTTTGTTGTATCATCATTATCGTCCTTATCGTCTAAATCCTAAATATTCTATTTCATATCAGACAGATTAAAGCTCTGTTTTAAGGCTGTTAGTGTTTAATGTGTGATTCTCGTTTGTATCTTCAGTCTGGATGCCATTTGCTGTTGTGTAAACTCCCCATGACTGTTTTTCTTTATTTTTTGGCCTTTTCCAGTGAATCTCAACTCCCTCAGTGTGAATTAAAGTCAACTTTTGGGAAAGCCTGGTTCTTTGGCTGCTGCTCTTCTCCTGCCAACTGGCGTCTCTTCTACTTTTGGACGTTGTGTTTCGTCGGGTGCCAACACCGAGGCTGGTTAGTATTTTTTCCTCTCTGCAGTGCTATCAATAGAGCATCACATGATGAGTCCATGTGAGGATGCTGGACCTGAACCAAAGGGCTGGAATGGTTTTTCCTGCGGCGTCGGGCTCGTTTAAGTCCACCATGTTGGCGCTTGAAGGACAAACGGTAGAAATATATTTAGTTATGACCCAGTTCTGGAGGTGCTGAGTCGTGGACGGTTTCCAAGAGTGAAAGAGGATCAAATCTAGACACATACTGGAAAAAACCCAGTGTTTCTAATTTCATCACCTGACTTAACCCATAAAGACCCAAACATCCACCATCGACCAACACCATCGACTGATCTAAACTGTTTAATATCTGTTGATCCACTAATTCTAATAATACATGTTAATAATTGGTGCAAAATACAGTTTGTCGTCTTTTCATGGTCATCAGATATGACTCATTTGGACGTTCAGAGGCTCCGTAGTTACCGTGGAAACACCATCATCTTCTACAACATTGATTCACCAGTAAAACCCATGGAGTTGGATCAATGACAGTGGATGGAGACACTTACTTTTTGATTATACAGTATGTATTAAATAGTAAATAAAATGAGCAAAAAAATGATTGAAATGAAGTAAAAAAGAATAAAATAAGCAAGAAAATGAACAAAAACAGCTAAACTCATCAACGAAAATTAACAAAATAAATAAATTGACAAAAATAAGCAACGAGAAGAAAATAAGCCACAAACTGAATGAAATTGAAGAAAAAAATAACAAACCCATGGCGTTGGATCAATGACAGTGGATGGAGATACTTACTTTTTTGATTAGATGTATTAAATAGCAAATAAAATGAGACTAAAATAAGACTAAAATAAGCAAGAAAATGAACAAAAACAGCCAGAGTTGGATCAGTGACAGTGGATGAGATCTTGTTTTATGTTCAGTTATTGATATATTTGCTGAAAAAGACACTTTTTCTTCAGTTTTCTGTTTTTAATATTATAACCCTCAACTTTAATCTGAGTTTTTATGAACATCTACATGACCAGTAAATTAAATATAGGAAAATACATGATATTCACTGAAAAAAACGCAAAATAAATAATATGTTACAATAAATGGTGATAAATCACTTAAGGAAGGTTAGATATTGAGAAAAATTCACAACAGTGTGAGTGGGTCTTTATGGGTTAAATCTACGGTGGATGTGAAGGAGAGTGTGCAGAGCTGCTGTCACAAACTCTCATCCAACCCACTAATCTACTTGTGTAAACGTCCTCCGATGTAGGCCATTCAACTGAGCGACCCATTTACACTCCGGCAAACTCACTTTTAGCCTCGGCCGCTGTAAGAAAAGGCCGGACATGTTTATGATGGCCGGCCTCTCCGCCCACTCCCGGCCTGCGTTCGGGTCCCAGGTGATTCCCCGATAATTCTGTTTCAGAGTGGTTCTGGTCGTCCTGGGGGAACACCGGCCAATATCCGGCCCATTTACACCCCCAGCCCCATCCTCCCCAGACTCAGGACCTGATTTTAAGTTGACTCGTGGCCTGTTTTGAGCTTCAGAAATTAAACGTCCATCCCTCAGTGACAGATTCCTGAACCTCAGATTTATGCCTCTATGTTACACTTCATCTTTTAGCCCACCACTTTTTATTTTCCTGACATTTTACCCATAATGCACCTTGAAATACCACAGTGTGTTATGCATGTGTGTTTCCTTTTACACAGAATCCAAGAAACTTTGAAGCCTCTTAAACTCTTGCTAACATGATCCGTGTCTAAACTGTTGGATTAACTTTACTAATACCTTCCATCTAATTAGTGTTAATTTCCTCTTGTTTACCAAGTTCCAAAGCTTATAATGACGAACCCAAGGTTATAATAGTTTTGGATTTTTCATTATAGTTTCATTTTATTTAGTTTTGACTTTTTTTTTTCTCTAATTCATTTAGTTTTAATTTGTTTTTAGAGCAGGTTTACTAGTTTTTATTAGTTTTTCTTTTAAATGCTTAGTTTTAGTATTAATTTTAGTTTTGTCGTCTCTTTTCTCTTCTTCTCTGTCGTCGTATTCAAATAAATCCCAGACAGGACTCTGCTGCTTTCTCCCAACTTTAGTCTCCATGTTTCCAGGTAGAGTGGGGACCAGAAAATGACTATAAATGACAAGTGACGAGAAGTGTCGGACCGTGAAGTATCATATGGTGCCACTAGATAAAATTGCTTGAGCGAAATAAATCGCTTTTGTATCAATCCGACATTGACAAAGATGAAAACGAAGGGAATTTTATCCATAATTTTTATACATTTTAGTTAGTTTTGTAAGCACACAATAGAGTTTCAGTTAGTTATTGTTTTTTCTTTTAATTATAGTTTTTATTAATTTCAGTTAACGAAAATGTTTTTACAATTCTAGTTTTCGTCATTTCGTTAGTTTTTGTTATCGATAATAACCTTGGAAGAACCACAAGGACAAAATGTAGTTTTTTAATTTGTGGATAAAGTACAACCTGAACTACATCAGGTTAAATATAGCTGAAACACTTTTTTCCTTGTTTCTTTTTTTTTAAAACATGAATATAATTAATGATGAACAGACCAGTCATGTGACCTCCTGACCCCAAACAGGTAGGAAGTCCCATTAGCTTCGATCACTATCAAGGTCATTCTTTCACTGGTTACATTTTGGGGCTCATGAAAACTGTAAAATACATTTAGAGACTTAATTCCAGAGAATCTCAGCTTTATCGCAAGGTATAACATGTCTGTATTGACAAACATTTTATTATAGAAACTTTAATGTATTTAGTACAAAATGGGAATGGAGAGGCTAATGGAGGTCTGAGCTAACTAGGCTAATTTATCATCCAAACTGAGCTGTAAGCTAACCGTCTATTAAAAGAGGAAGAGTCTGAACTTATTTTTCACCACAGGGGGAAGTGTAACATTGAAATGAACGCTAATTAGTCTTAAACTGATATCAGTTCTCCATACCCAGCTAATGTTTTCCCAGGGTTTATAACAGGTGTTCTAGAGCAACAAAACCGATATCTCAGACAGAATGTTTTGAAATTAGTGACATGTTTGATTTTGAATTTGGTTTTAATAATATAAAGAAGAAGAGACATAAACACATGTATTTTCAGTTTCACAACAGACTGTGAAGCTGCTGTAAATGAAAACTGAATGAACTAATGAATCTAGATTAATCAGTTCAACCAAAACACGTATATAAAAGCTAACGTATGCTAATATATTGTTAATGCTTCATTGCTACAGAATCATCATAAAGTTACTTTTACGCCAACAGATGTTAAAAAAGTTAGACTGATTTGTTTCTTTGCTTGTGTGCTGTTTGGTTTTACTGCAGATAAATGACTGAAGTGTCAACTATCAGCTCAAATCATTTAAACTGATAACTGAACTGTTAGCCACATAAACCTGTTAACCGATTAATTAAACCATAAGCTAAATGACAGTCATTTCAACTGTAGAACTGACTTCTAAGCTAACTAATATTTTTTATTTTGTTACATAGCTATAAATACTAAACCAGACTGTTAGCTTCACACCATTATAAATATTAAATGGAATTGTTAGTTTAGACTCTTATAAATATTAAACCTGACTTTTAGCCAACATTAGCCTCTTCAGCTGCTAATCTAAACCAGATAACCTATGGAAAAAAATTATATAAAAGCTAATGCTAATACATTTTTAATACTCAACTGGAACAGAAGTGATTGCAGATGTAAAAAAAAATAGCCACATATTATAGAACAAAGAAACAAAACTATTTGTTTTTGCTACAGATAAATGACTGAACTGTAAGCTAACTGTTTATATTTATTATCTTATATTGTTCTAAATATTAAACAAGACTGTTAGCTACCTTTAGCCCATTTAGCTGTTAATCTGAACCTGGTAACCTGGATGATAAAAACAGATGGTGTATTTTCTGATTTTTTTTTTTTTCTCTTTCTTTTTCTGGTGAATAGTGAATGTGAAGCTTCAGCTTCATCTCATGTGTGAATGGGAAACATCGGAGTGACACCTCCCTGGGGTTTTGGCACACTCCCTGTCTGACACCCCACCCCCCCCAGCCAGATCACACTGATACAGCCTTCGTTATGACTCATTGACTGATTCACTGTCGGTTAAAGTTTGGTCACATTTAACCTGTTGTTTACCTCAAATGAACAAACAGTGATACAGTCTCCATCGGCCTTCTGGGTAATGTAGTCTGTTCCATAGACCTGCCAGTAGAGGCTCATTTGATAACTGAAGGTCACTCTGATTGATTATATCATACTCCAGATCTTCAGAGGAGGACCTCAGCTGGTCCCTGAACCACAGGTTGAACCCTCTGATCCACATCACATCATATGCACATTAATATTTTAACCTCCGTTAAATAATGCTGTAATAAGAGCTGCAGTTCCACACACGTACGTGATCCAGGTCTGTCTGTATTTATTAACCAACAGTTTGATCAGGTTTAAGCCTCATCGATCACAACCTTTATTTAGTTTTTTTTTTTTTTTTTCATTTTGTCAGTTATTTTGTTTTTGTTCATTGTATTGATTAATCCCATGCAATTTGTTCATTATTTTGTTCATTTCTTTTTCTTCAACATTTTTGTCTGCTGTTCTTCTTGATAACATTTTAAAATCTTTTATTATTTGGTCAGTTTTGTTCAGTATTCTATTAATTTTCTTGTTATTTTACTATTTTTTTGTTAATTATTTTGTTCATTTTTTCTAATTTTATTGATTATTTTATTCAGTCTTTTGATCTTTTTTTCATTATATTCATACAGTGTTTATTTTGTTCATTATTTTTGGTCTGCTTTTGTTTTGATAACTTTCTACATTATTACCTTCATTATTTTGTTCAATTTACTCATTATTTACTTAAGTTTATTTTATTTATTTTTGTTTATTTTATTGATTATTTTGTTCATTTTGCTGATCATTTATTTCATTGTTTTGATTAAATATTTATTTTGTTCATTTTGTTAAATGTAGCATTTTTTCATTCATTTTATTAATAATTCTGTTCATTGTATTGATTAAATATTAATTTTATTGATTGATGAATAAATTGACATTTAAATCAAAGTCAGTCAATGGTTATGTTCAATCAATGTTTATTTTGACCAAACCTTCTTTCTTCAAGAGAAACTGATTAATATGAAATCAATAATGTGTTTTTGATCAGTGATTATTTTATAAACTTAACAGATAACACATTTTATTGTGTTTTCTAGTTGTGTCCGTTTCATTCTTATGTGTATTTAGAATCAAAGATGCTAAATAACAGATCTGATGCTAAAATGTTCTCCATTGTTTGCAATCGTCTTATAGGAGGATGTTTTGTATTTTTAGCGTCTCGTTGGATTCTGATCTTTTCTTCCTGGGTGTTTTTTTCAGTTTGGCGTCGATGTGTTGTCGCCATACGCGCCACGTCACATCCATATTCATGACGTGGAGGTGTTTCCCAGGAGATTCCAGCATGAAACTGCACATGTAATGAGAATCTGCCAGAGCTTCATGAAACCTTAACCACGGTACAACACTTTATGATTAAAATCCTGTTCTGGAATAAATATCACAGTGGTAAAGACTCGAACACTGAGCTCTACATTGACACATGGAAAGAAACATTAATGAGACTTAAGTATTACATTAAAATCCACATGGGAGTCAGATTTTCACCATTTTATCTTTTTTTTTTTTTTTTACTTAATCTAGATTAAAACATCGATATAATTTTGTTAAATGTTTTGTAAAAGTGTAAATTTTCCATAAAAGTCATTTTTATCATGAGAACAGAAAATGATCTGTGGCATTAACCAGATTGAAACAGTGCTGCATTTGGGTCAGCTGGGAATTTGGACAACTCATAGTATTATTAAAATATGTAATTCTTCATGTAATACTTCATCTTTTACTTTATTTTCTCAAAATGTAATTTTTCTTGTGGCCTTACTGCATTGTATTGTAACAATTCAGCTTTTTTTCATAATGTTGCGACTAAGATATAACAATGTTACACTTTTTTCTTGAAACATTGCAACTTTATTTTTTGTATTACAACTTTGTTCTAATAATATTGCGATTTTTCTTCAAATATTATGATTTCAGACTCATAATAGTGCAACTTTTTTTTTTCAAAACATTGTAACTTAATTTTCCATAGTATTGTTCCAAATTTTTTATCATAGAATTACAACTTTTTGCTCATTTTACAACTTTTATTTTATCTCACTTTAAATATTGCAACTTTAGTCTCCTAAGACTTTTTCTCTATATGTTGCGTCTTTACTCTCGTTTTCTTGTAAAATTTCAGTATTTTTCCTCAATATCGTAAAACTTTGTTGCATATATTGTGACTTCTCATGTTAGGGTAACTTTTTTTCTTTATATTAAATCTTTGTTCTTGACATATTGCAACATTATTTTGCATAATTTTACAAATTTGCCCTCATAACTTTGCAGCTTTTTATTTTTAAGTATTGCAATATAATTTTTTTCATATTATTGCAACTGTAGTCTAGTATTGTTACAACTTTTTATCATAATATTGCAACTTTTTTTCAATATTTTGCAACCTTTTTTTCTAATCTTATTGCAATTTGACTCTCCACTGAGTATGAGTTTATCTTGAAATATTGCAGCTTTGTTTTGCTACTTTATTTTTTTTTTTGTAAATGTTCAACCCTTTTCTCAATATCATATGACTTTTTTGTGCATATACTGTGATTTTATACTCATGCTAATGCGACTTCTTTCTCATAATATTGAAACTTTTTTGTATTTTCATATAATTTAGTAATTTCATATCAACATTTTCCTGTAATGTAGCGCTTTTTCTTGACTTATTACTCAAAAATTTTCTTGAAATATTTTTTTTTCATACTATTGCAACTTCAACTTTGTACTATCTTAACTTTTTCTTGCAATATTGCAGCTTTTTTCAGTGTTACATCTTTTTTCCTTAAATATTGCGATTTTTATCTCTCACTATTACTGCTTTTTCTTGGAATAATGAAACTTTTTTCACTATCGTCTACCTTTTTTCTGCATATATTGTGACTTCATTTTCATGCTAGTGTGACTTTTTTCTTGAAATATTGTGGCTTTTTTTCCTCAAAATACTACAACTTTTATTGCATACTATTTCTACTTTTTTCACGTTTTAAAAACCTTTTTCTTCAAATATTGTGAATTTATTTTTCATAATATTGTGACATTGTTTTTGTACTATTACTTTTTTCTTGAAATCCCATGACTTAATTTTCTCACTATTAGAACTTTTTCTTGTAAAATTGCAACTTTTTCTCAATATTTTACAGCTTTTCTGCATATATCATTACTTTATTTTCATGCTAGTATAACTTTTTATCGTAATCGTAATGCAACATTCTTACATCTTGTTAATACTAACTGTTACTGATTAACTATTACTAATATTACCACTTTATTCTCGTAATATTACAACTTTTATCTCATAGTATTGCAACTTTTTCAAGGTTTTTCTTGAAATATTTCCAAATTTATTCCTTATACTATTGTAACTTTACTCTTGTACTATTGTGACTTTTTCTTGAAATTCTGTGACTTATTTCTCTCACTATTACAACTGTATCTTATAAAAATATGACTTTTTTTCTCTGTCTTACAACTTTTCTCCATATATCATGACTTTATTTTCATGCTAGTGGGACTTTTTGTCTCATAATATTGCAGCTTTTTTTGTTACGTCTGTTTTTCTTGAAATACTGCAACTTAATTCTCTCACTATTGGAACTTTTTCTTGTAAAAACTACTATTACTATTTAGAATGTAGTTGTTTTACTATTCTATCTTTTCTCTTGTACTGTTGCGACTTTTTGTAACATGTACTTATCTTCATTATTAATTTTTTTTTTTACATGTTTTTACTCAAATCATTTCCCCTGCAAAATCGTTTTTCTGATCACTATGCGATCATTTAAAATCACTGTGACACATGAACATAACCTGATTCAAACACCAACAAACGTTACTGGTTTAACGATATAAAATCTGATGTAGTGATGAAATTTCTTAATTATTTAAGCCGTGTAGAGGATGTTGGGAGAATTGAATGTCAAATTAAAACTAGTTTCTGGCGTTGACAGCCTGGATATTCCATGTTAGAGTGAAAAGCATCCAATCAGACTCTCCTCCCCCTCCACCTCCTCCTCCACCTCCTCGTCTTCCTCCTGATCAATATAAACTGAGACATGTGGCAGCTCAGGGACTCTCCCTCATTAATAATGAATAAAGTCCATCCAACCCAACCCCATTTAGAAAGAACACATTTCATCCACCAGGCAAAACAAAGGCAGACACACTCTTCAAACATTAGTCGTTTTATTTATTACTCTTTATCATTTTAGCAATCTTTTATTTATTTATTTTTTTTATATCTCGGACTATAATCTGTAAAGTATCAATCTGGTGATAAAACTGTCTGGGATAGACTATCTATAATAGAGCTTCTTTATTTTTATTTTCTCAAAATCCTGTGATATACATATTCTCTTGTTAGATGATTTCTGGAGTACCTCCATTTTTTAAAACTCTTTTAGTTACGCAACATCCCCATAAACAAACAAAGAGACAAACCAACTAACAAACAAACAGAAGTACACATCTTTTTGTCAGAAGGCAGTGAAAACGTCATCTGTGCCTTAAGCAAAGAAATAAACACCCTCCTCAGATTTATTTACTGTATTTATGTAGTTTATGATGCTACTGTACTGTCGGGACTCAGCTTTTTAATCTAACATACAGACTAAATATATCACCTAAGGTTGTCTAGTATGACTCAGTGGCGAATGAAAAGGGGGATGTGCTAAATGCAACAGTCATATCACTCTAGAGCCACGGTTTGATGTTTTCTGTTTTTTTTTTAAGCTACACTGGCCATAAAGTCACATCTTCGTATTGCTGTCGGCTTTTCGGAAATGAACCGTTGCTGCATTTCTAACCCATGGTTCTGCTGGGCAGGGATGTGGCGAGACAAACACATGGTGAACGTTAAATCCAATGAGCTTCGAGAGTCTCCATCGGCCTTTTAACAGCTTCACATTCAAACTTTGGTTCTAATACAACTTCAGGAAATGAGCTTGGATGTAACTGTTTGACGCGAGAAAAGGCAAATATTTCCGCATCTACTGACTTAAACACGTTGAACTCAAACTGTGATGACCTGGAGTCCATTTAGCTCTTAGCAACTGAATTGTTAGCTAACATGACAGATCCAGCTGAACTGAAATGCTAGCTAACCTAATGTAAACTATTGCATGTTCTAACAATGTAACTGTTAGCTAACCTTTCTAATCTCATTGAATATGTTTGTGTGCTGCCATCTGAACTGCTAGCTAACCCATTTCCATGTTGGTTATCGGTCTTCTAACATAACATAATCCTAGACTGCTAAATTGATATGTTAGCCAACCTACTTCTCTGTTTGCCAACCATATAACCTAGCATAACCCACCATAACAGATTAATTTAAATGTTAGCTCACCAGATCAGACATTAGGCTAGTTGCTAAAGTCACTTTTGACAAATCTGACTCAAGTTTTGGCTTCTGACTTGTTACCAATAAATATGTTTTAGCTGGTAACTGAACTATTAGCTTGCCTGTTAGCTGAACAGCTAACTATTCTCTGATGAATACTTAACTGTTAGCTAACCTGATTATACACTCATTTGGCAGTTTTCACTCCTAACTTACTCACTGACTACGCTTTAGCAGCTAACCACTGGCTAAACCATGTTCCTCTTGTTTATCTACCCTCTGTTGAGTTACCACAACAAAATACACCACTAAACTGCAAGTTTAACCCACTCACCACTCTGTTTTTGCTAATCTGTTGAAAATACTGAATGTTTTGTTAATGTCAGCTGTTTACTAACCTGACTCAGCAGTTTTTGGCATCTAACTCATCCTGTTGTGTTTGTGCACCTCAGTAATTCTGTTTTAGCTGCTAACAGAACCACTAGCTGAATAAAGACTTCACTTACTAAATTTGATCACTTATTGACAGCTAAAGTCATTTTTAGCATTAATATAACACAATAAGATATACATCTAAACTGAAATGTTAGCTTAACCATCTCTGTCTGTTTTAGCTAAGTGAACCACTAGCTAACTGCTTAATTTAATGTTAGCTAAGCTGACTCAGTAGGGTTTAATTTCTAACTCATTCTATTTGCTGGCCTCAGATATGTTTTAGCTGTTAGCTGGACCACTAGCTAACCCATCCATCGATCTGGTTTATCTAGTTCCTGTTAGGTAACAGAACACTATAAGGTCCACAGCTGAACTGGAATGTTAGCTCACCCATCTCTGTCTGTTTTGGATATTGAACTGTTAACTACTGAAATTAATGTTAGCTAACGTGATCCTTTGTTAGCAACTAAAGTCATCTATTAGCTGACTGAACTCAGTAGGTTTTAGCCTCTAAGTCATTCTGTCCTTCTTGCTAAACTTCAATAAATATGTTTATCTGTTAACTGGAACACTTGCCAACCCTCGGTAAATCTTTTAGCTGCTGCTAGTATTAGCTAACCCATGTCCATGTCTATTACGCTTTAAACTAAATCCCAGTATTGATTTCTCCAGTCGGGTAAGTTATCTGTGTTTTTTATAGCTGGGGGGTGTTAAACGGTCATATTGAATGTGGACTCAATGTGCAGTGCTGCATTGTTGCTGTTAAGTTGTTAACAATCAATGGACCGAAAGGTTAATGTCTTTGCTTGGCATTTTAAAGAGCATTCAATGAGTTTGTGCTCATTTCCTGAAATGTTTTCAGACTGTCTGAGGTGACATCATGCAGAATAACATCAGTCTAAAGTGTTGATGAAAAGCAGGCTTTATACTTGTAGCTACATCCCTGCACCTCAGAGCTCGGTGAGGAGCATCAAGGCGACGGTCACACCAGAAACCTGCACACACACTTCTGCAGTGGTCGTTCAGTGACCGCCTTCTACTGCTGACTCACAGCTAACTGCAAGCCAGGCCTATGGGTCAAAAGGTTAATACTGTTGAGGTTTTGGCAATGCCGGATGTCTCCTGTTGGCCTGACCCCTGCCTGGAGATGACTTCATATCAACCAGTTCAATGACAACACTCAAACTAAGCACATTCAGCGCAAAATGATGCTGTGATGAAGGCTGGTGTGACCGTGGCCTGAGCACAACAAACAGTCCATAAGAATACAAAGGTTACATCCCCATCATCCAGTCCATCAAACCCACCAGAGTCAACTCCATAAAAAAGGGAAAGTGTCCGCGATGGAAATGAGGCGACTGGTCTGAAATGGGCTCAAGGCCTCGGCTTGTTTTATCGATTTAGTGGAGTTAAGCTGGGCCTGGCGTTACACATGTACCTAGGCTATATGGAAACTCTAATATATAGCCTGATATTGTGTCAGCAGCAGCAGCAGTCACACAGTGTCTGGGCTTCGCCTACTGAAACATCAATAATTCATGGTTGACTTTAATACTGTGTAATTCCACGATTGTAAGCGGGCGAGGATCCATCAAATTTTCATCATTTGTCATCATTTCAGCTCAACAGCTTTTGAATATTTCATGTTATCGACCTCCGGGTCAGGTCAGAATGTGATTGGATGAGCGCTCCAGGAGGACGTCCTGCCGACGCCCCCGGAGGCGAACCAGGCCTGCCGTGCGCTGATGTCGAAGTACAAATCCATTTTGGGTGTAGTTTTAAGGTGATGAATTCAGACTCGTCAAAGTCGTTTTTTCAGTGTTGAAGAGGAGCTTTCACTTGTTTCATATTTTCTTTTTTCACTTGTGTTTTTTTTTTTTTTCTTTTCTCTCGTCGCTTTGTGTTTTTATTTTTTCCTTGTTTCTGTTAAAACGCCAGCCAAGTCAGTATGGTGGGCAGCGAGGCTAGGAGCACGGCCACACCCCCGGCACCGGCGGATCTGGGGGCGCCGTTGCTGCCGCCACAGAGTTCAAACAAACTCCCACGGAAATCCAGGTTGCGGGACTCCTTTTTCAGCTTCTCCCACAGGTCCGTTGCCCCCTCCTGGCAGTCGGCCAGTGCCGTCGTGGCACAGGAGTGGAAGTTATCCCAGTAACTGGCAGGAGAAAACACAGCAAGCGTTAAAAACCACAGGCTTAAGACGGCGGTGGGTTGGCCGACTGAAAGCGAACGCATCACGAGACGGCGAAGCCAAGCGTGGAAGTCATCCCAAACCTGGCAACGGCGCTCGGTTCATCCTGGACTAGTTTATATTCCACTAAAGCAGACAAGAAGCCTCCGAGCATCTTAAACACTGTGTTTTCCACGAAAGCTGAGCTGAAGACGCCATCCAGCTCAGAAACTAAACTAAACATGTTTACAGGAGGATTCACACACAGTCAGACTCAGTCCAAGATGCTGCGTTCGCTCACTTTCAGCCTTTAAACCAAACCAGAAAAATCAAACCTGCAGAGTTCACCTTCTACAAAACCATCGCAGTCAATGAACATCAGTCGACCCATTTATTCTCCTTTTTTTTTTTGACACTGAGATGGGATGAGGGAATGTGTTTTGCTCTTAAGTGGACGTTTTTCTGGTTCATTCCTAAAATCAGGTCTGTGCTTTAACATCCCTCGGCTGAATTTTGAGGCTTTTACGTGTCTTTAAAAATCCATTCGCTAACAAGCGTCTAAATGAGACTCTAGAGGAACATTCAACATCTTGAACCAACAAATGACTCCAACTGTTCACAGCTTTTCTACTTTTCCTTGTGAATCCATGTCCTCATCTTTCAGTGTTTCTCTTCATCTTTCTTGTTTATTTTTTTATTTATCTATTTCCCTTCTTCCTTTTAATGTTTTATTTCTTCCTGTTTTGTTTCTGTCCTTTTTCATGTTTCTTCTGCAGGTTTTTATCTATGTCTGTTTCTATTCTTTACTTTATTTCCGATCTGTTTGTTTTTTTGTTTTTTTTTCTTTAATTTTTTCGTGCTTTACGTCATCACCTGTGTTTTATTTGGTTTAGTCATGTGTTCAGTCACTCAGTCGATGTTGTATATGATGTTTATATGTTCGTTCAGTCATAAATCAGTCTGTTACTGTTTTTATTCTGTAATTCATCCATGTAGGTTTAGTGTCTATTTTTTTTTTTCATCTGATCATGAATGAGATATATTGATGATGGTTTTCAGATTTTTTTCTTTTTCTATTTTATTTTTTTCTGCATCTCCTTCCTTTTTCTTTCTTTCTCTGATTTTGTTCTTATTTATTCGTATCGTCGTCTCCTTCTCCTCATTATTCCCGTACCTCCTTGTGTTTTTGTCTTGTGTTTCCTGCTCTGTGTGTGTTTTTTGGCTGCTAATCTCCTCATCTGTTCATCTTCGTAGTGAACCCCCCCGACCCCCCCACCGTATCTAATCCAATCTTCCAATCTGCTCTTATTGATGTTGACCTCCTGAACCGAGTCGTGTCGATGCTCCATCTCTCACCAATTAACGGGTGTGTGTTGGAGCGTATTAAACCCCCCCACCCTCCCTTGCCACCACACCTCAACACGGCTGTGATGGAGCCGTCACTGAATTAAAAGATCATGTGTGTCGGGGGGGGGGGGGGGGGGGTTAGTGCTGCAGTGCCATCTGGTGCCCACCCGGTTCTGGTGGTGGGTGTAAAGGAGGGGTAAAGGAGAGCCGGAGGGGTGGGGTCAGCTGGATCTCATAAGACCCCACCACCACCACCACCCCCGTCACGCCTTTATTAACCCCCCCCCCCAAGGCTCTGCACTTCAGTCACACATGTTATTATTTCACCTCATTTATTAAAACCAGCCTCATTTTACACTAAAAACCTGAACCTACGAAAGAGGCTGAAACGAGGCCAGTGGGTGTAGACAAAATCCACATCAATACGTCAAATGCCAGACGAGGACACTGTGACATATTTATCCTGGAGGTGAAACTAAAACCACACACACAGAGGCCGTTGTTTACCACTGAACTAGTGCAGCATCGATTCCACTGGTCTACCAGTAAAAAAAGTGAAAAGTTACAGACACTATTGTTATACACTGTCATATTTATATTATTATCCTTTTGACTGGTTCAGTATTTTGTTGATTGTATTAATTATTTTTTTATTATATTAAAATCAATCTGTCAGACCCACAGATCAGGAGGACATTTTCAGTTTTTGAGGCCAGTTTATGTCTAAGTGATGAAGCAACGTGATATCATGAATTGTGTACAGATGACACGCTACTTTTAATTGGCATGTTATCTGTATGCATTATAAGCTTTCCGTGCGTATGTTCACGCCGCGTCAAATACCACACATTTAGTGGTTAGCAATAGCGGTTACAGATGTGTACACCAGAGATCTTGACGTACATTGACATGTGATCAAATGGCGTTGAGTAACACGTGAAAGGATGAAAATGCATATGTATAGCACGCCAAATGCTGTAAGAACTGGTGTGGCATACAACGCGATTTCATGAGATCAGTCTGTCCTGTGAGATTTCATACAAATCTCATCTGAAGGAAGTAAGTAAATGATATAATTATGACAAAATGTTAGTTTTATGAATATGATATATATTGTGTTGATGCTAATGCTGTTTTTCAGGTGATTCTAACATCTGTCCAGGAACAACAGATGAAAATTACCCATTATTCTAACGCTGGTACATTTATGCCGTGTTTCCACTACGTGGTGTCGGCTTGACTTGACTCAGCCTTTTTGCGTTTCCATTACGAAAAAGGACCTGGAATCTGGTACCTGGTACTAGTTTTTTGGTACAACCTCTGCCAAGGTTCCAAAACTGGGGACCAGATACTAAAATGTGACGTGTAAACACTGCAGACCACTGATTGGTCAGAGAGTCGTCTCTGTGACCCGCCGTCTTACAAAAAACAGATGCGGAAGTTTACTGTAAATATGTCAGTAGGTTAATCCACATGACAGCCGTAAAACTACACCACAGTCGGTCGAGATTCAGTCTTTGGTGGCCGACGTAAAAATTCAGCATGAGCTTGACAAGACAACACACAACGAGTGAGTTTATCAGCAACTCTCTGAGCAGACGACATGGAAGTAACGCACCACATCGCTGTGATGTCCAGGTACTGTAAAGTCAGTAGTGTCCTGTAATGGAAACGGTCTCCAGGAATAGGAACCAGAGTCGAGTCCAGCCGGTTCCACGTAGTGGAAACACAGCATTACAGTCATGTTGATGAAGGTATGTTGTCTCTCTCAAATAAACTAATAAAATTAAGTTACCAGTAAAATGTGATGTTGATGTATTTTTATTTTTATTTTCAGACCTTATACATCTACTTTCATCTCAACCCGTTTGGCCACACCCACTCAGGAGACAGGAAGTGGACTGGTTCATGTCATTGGTGAGTCTCTGTCATCTGTCAATGCATTCATTTTTCACAACTTGTGAGTTTGATCTTGTTGCGTATTTTCAACAACTAAAAATGGGAGTTTCTCCAAACTTTGCTCACGTCTGGTCACATCTCTAGGTGGAGAAACACAATGACTATGAACCAATCAACACTGAGCTCCAGTGGGCGTGGCCGCGGTCCTTAGGTGTGTTGGCGGAACACTTACGAGCAGATCTTGTGCAGGTTCTCGGTGTCGTCCAGGTCCTGGGGGTAGTTGGCCATGTTATCCCCCAACTTCAACAGACAGTCGGAGAAACCTTTAAACACCGAGTCACATTGACCAGCACTGACCAACACCGTCTGTACACAGAGACTGAGGAGGAGGAAAGAAGAAGTAGAAAAGAGGAGGAGGTAAGAAAAGGCAGGATTCAGAGAAAACATTAACACTGAAGACAGAACCACATCCACCTGCATCATCACCTCGTCTCCTTCTTGTGTCTTTCTCTGGTTTCTCCATCTTTCGTCTTTGTTCAATGTTCAAGGTTACTTTGTTTGTACCCGTGGGTAGATTTGTTTTGCAGACATAGTGATTGCTTTTGGCATTACAACAACAAAACAAACACTGAACCAGTTCAGCAGGTACTTGATCGAGTGTCAAGACAAAAAGTGCTCAGTGTTCCCTCATTCAGCAGTACAGCAGCATGGATAATAAAAGAATAAAATAAATAAGATCACATAAATAAAAACAAGATGCAATAAAGCAATAAAAAAAACCTCAAGATAAAAACAGCCTCTGGGATAAAAACCAAGGTAAGAACATAAATTTAAAAAATTAGAAGTCACAATAATAATAATAAATAGAGCAAAGAAATAGGATAAATAACTAAAAGACGTAAATAAAGTACAATGTCACTATTTCTTCTTGAGCTCAGTGACGGCGACAGGAACAAAGCTGTTTTTATAAACGCTGTGTCCTGCACCTGGGACTAATCCTGTCACTCCATGTCAATAATTGGTGTAAAATACAGTTCTTCATCTTTTCATGGTCATCATATATGACCCATTTGGACGTTCAGAGGCTCCATAGTTACCATGGAAACACCATCATCTTCTACAACATTGATTCACCAGTAAAACCCATGGAGTTGGATCAGTGACAGTGGATGAACACACTGGGGTTATGTTTCAGTTAGCGATACCTTTACTGAAAAAGTAACTGCTTCTTCATTTTTCTCTGTTTTGATATAATTAAGTTTGAATTTACTCTGAGTTTTCATGAACATCTACATGATCAGTGAGTTAAATATAGGAAAATACATGATTTACACCAAAAAATGCAAAATTCAGAGGATAATATTATTTTTTTAAATGGTGATAAATCGGTAAAGACGGGTAGAAATAGAGAAAAATTCATTTGGGAACTGCCACAAAAGTAGCACTGGTCTTTATGGGTTCATCTTTGTTTGTTTGTTTTTTTTTTTTACACAGTCATCCCTGAAAGCATCGTTCGAATCCAGATCAAACACAGAACCTTCAGGAACCCAACAGGAAATTCGCCGTTTTGACGTCAGTGTTCATATTTCAGATGAAGTCATCTTAGATCTAACCATGTGACTTCAGATTGTGTTGTCGACATTTGCACTGATTTTTAAATTTTTTTTAACACGGTTTCCATGGCAACGCACAGGAAGCGATGTATATTAGCGCGGCGGTGTCCCTGTCGGTGTTAAAGATGTATTTCTGCTCTGTTTATTCTTTTAACGTAGATTATAATTTTTTCAAGGCTCCTTTTTGTTTTTTTCATAATTACTGGTCATTCTCTAGCACCACCTGGTGGATACAGGCATATTTAACTAATTCAAGAAACTCCTGAAGTCGTTTAAGTCATTGAAATAAACCGGTCATATCAGTTTAATTTGATATTTGAACCATAAGGAAATTAGTTTTGTTAATGCTGTTGTTTTTTTTTCCAAATGTAATCACGTTTTGATGGTTTTATCACCAGAACTGGAACAATATTCCATCATCGATAAGTTTACGTAGGAAACAGTTGATCAGAACTAACAAAATGTTCCTGCTGAAGTGTTTAATACTTGTAAAGTTTTCAATGACAATAGATATTTAATAATGTTTGGAAAAAGACTAAGATTAAATGGAAATGATCAGATTTTTGAGAGAAAATTCCATTCATCAACTACAAGATGCAGACACAGATTTTTTATACTTTGATGGATTTTGGCGTAATTTGTTTTTCTGATGTAGACAAATCAAACCTTTAAACCATCGAGTGCTAACAGTAGTTAGCATGCTAATGTAGCTAGCATGTTAACAACAGTTCAATCACACTGAGAGAAGATTACAAAATAAATAATTTACTTTAAAAACCAAACATGTTTTGGGCTTTTGAGAAAACATTCATTATTTCATCTCCAGATAATTTGATTATTTAACCATCTCTGTATGTGTATGAATGCTTATTTCAGTGGAAATTTAGCTAGCAACAGGACTGTTACCTGTGGTCGCTAACTTACTGTTTCATAAACATCATACATCAGAATAAAATAAAAACATGTATTTATTCATACAAACATCTGCTTCTGTAATTTAAAGACAATGAGTGTAAATGTGTAATTACAGTTGTTTTATAATAACAAAAGGTTCTGAGGTTCTGAAGGTTCTGAAGGTTCTGAGGGTTCTGGTGGTTCTGAGGGTTCTGATGGTTCTGAAGGTTCTAAAGGTTCTGAGGGTTCTGAAGGTTCTGAGGGTTCTGAAGGTTCTGAGGGTTCTGATGGTTCTGAAGGTTCTAAAGGTTCTGAAGGTTCTGAAGGTTCTGAGGGTTCTGAAGGTTCTGATGGTTCTGAGGGTTCTGAAGGTTCTGAAGGTTCTGATGGTTCTGAGGGTTCTGATGGTTCTGAAGGTTCTAAGGTTCTGATGGTTCTGAAGGTTCTAAAGGTTCTGATGGTTCTGAAGGTTCTGATGTTTCTGATGGTTGAAGGTTCTGATGGTTCTGAAGGTTCTGAAGGTTCTGATGTTTCTGAGGGTTCTAATGGTTCTGAAGGTTCTGATGATTCTAAAGGTTGTGATGGTCTGAATGGTTCTGAAGGTTCTGAAGGTTGCGATGGTTCTGAAGGTTCTGATGGTTCTGATGGTTCTGAAGGTTCAGATGGTTCTGAAGGTTCTGATGGTTCTGATTGTTCTGAAGGTTCTGAAGGTTCAGATTGTTCTGAAGGTTCGGAAGGTTCTGATGTTTCTGAG
The DNA here is from genome assembly GCF_902148855.1 of Sphaeramia orbicularis. Taxonomy (NCBI): domain Eukaryota; kingdom Metazoa; phylum Chordata; class Actinopteri; order Kurtiformes; family Apogonidae; genus Sphaeramia; species Sphaeramia orbicularis. Next base: position 42,856,835 of record NC_043976.1, on the reverse strand, counting down.
GGTTCTGATGGTTCTGAAGGTTCTAAAGGTTCTGAGGGTTCTGAAGGTTCTGAGGGTTCTGAAGGTTCTGAGGGTTCTGATGGTTCTGAAGGTTCTAAAGGTTCTGAAGGTTCTGAAGGTTCTGAAGGTTCTGAGGGTTCTGAAGGTTCTGATGGTTCTGAGGGTTCTGAAGGTTCTGAAGGTTCTGAAGGTTCTGAGGGTTCTGAAGGTTCTGATGGTTCTGAGGGTTCTGATGGTTCTGAAGGTTCTAAAGGTTCTGATGGTTCTGAAGGTTCTAAAGGTTCTGATGGTTCTGAAGGTTCTGATGTTTCTGATGGTTCTGAAGGTTCTGATGGTTCTGAAGGTTCTGAAGGTTCTGATGTTTCTGAGGGTTCTAATGGTTCTGAAGGTTCTGATGATTCTAAAGGTTGTGATGGTCTGAATGGTTCTGAAGGTTCTGAAGGTTACGATGGTTCTGAAGGTTCTGATGGTTCTGATGGTTCTGAAGGTTCAGATGGTTCAGATGGTTCTGAAGGTTCTGATGGTTCTGATTGTTCTGAAGGTTCTGAAGGTTCAGATTGTTCTGAAGGTTCGGAAGGTTCTGATGTTTCTGAGGGTTCTGATGGTTCTGAAGGTTCTGATGGTTCTGAAGGTTCTGAGGGACGATTCATGTGTTTATTTCCACATGAACTGAACGGCGTTAAACCTACATCATGTATCGGCTCCCACAGGAGACGCCGCTCCGCCCACGGGTCGCCGGCTTCGTCACGCCGTGGGCGGGCCATGGGCGGGGCGCCGTGGTTCGTTAAGCGGCAGAGTGAGGCTGATTGATTGATTGTTTTGGGAGACGACAGGAACAGCGTCCGGTTCCAGCCCGTCAGACGGAGACTAACACGGCGTGACGTGTAGGAGGAGACGGCACTTAAACACGGGTCGAGGTCACAACAACACACCACAAGTACACAATAACACAAGTGCACAACAACACAATAACACAATTACACAACAACACAATAACACACTAACACCACAACACAATAACACAACTACACAATAACACACTAACAACACAATAACACAACTACACAACAACACACTAACACCACAACACAATAACACAACTACACAATAACACACTAACAACACAATAACACAACTACACAATAACACACTAACACCACAACACAATAACACAACTACACAATAACACACTAACAACACAATAACACACTACACACAACTACATAACTACACACTACACAACTACACAACAACACATAACACACTAACACCACAACACAATAACACAACTACACAACAACACACTAACACAATAACACAACTACACAACACCAATAACACAACTACACAACAACCATAACACACTACACTAACAATAACAAACTACACACAACACAATAACACAACTACACACAACACAATACCACTAACACAACTACACAAGAACACAACTAGACATTAACACAACTACATACAACACTACACAACATAACACCTAACACAACTACATACAACTACACAACAACATGATAACACACTAACACAACTACACAATAACACAACTACATACAACACTACACAACAACATGATAACACACTAACACAACTACACAATAACACAACTACATACAACAACTACACAACAACATGATAAACACTAACACAACTACACACTAACACAACTACATATAACAACTACACAACACAGTAACACAACCAGAGTAAAACAAGCGTGAAATTCTAACTTGTGTCTTTTACGTCTTTTCATCCATTTTCATGTTTTTTTCTGTTTTTCTTTTCTGTTGTTTCTTTTACATTATTTCCATCTTTGTCGTTTTCATGTTTTTACATTTTTTTAATCAATTTTTTTTTCTTTATCACGTCCTTCGCGTTGTTTCCATTTTGTTTTTGTCTTTTATTTCACTTTCTTCTTGTTCTGTCTTTTATCCATATTTTTAACATGTCTTTTACATCGTTTATGTCTCACTGTTTTTTGCATCGTTTTCATTTCATTACTTTGTGCGTCTTTTGTTTTTTTTTCCTATTGTTGTATTTTCATCTTTTGTTTTTATACAAATGTTTTAACTTGTGTCTTTTACGTCTTTTCATCCATTTTTATGTTTTTCTCTGTTTTTATCTTTTCTGTTATTTCTTTTACATTATTTCCATCTTTGTGGTTTTTGTGTTTTTTCATTTTTTTTTAATCAAATTTTTTACATTTTTGTTAATTCCTTTCCATTGTTTTTATTTTTTCATTTTCATCTTGTTCGTCTTTTATACATATTTTTTAACGTGTCTTTTCCATTGTTTATGTCTCGCTGTTTTTGTGTCGTTTCATCTCGTTACATTTTTTTCTTTTGATGTTTTCCTTTTATTGTATTTTTATCTTCTTTTACACAAATGTTCTAACTTGTGTCTTTTGTGTCTTTTCATCCATTTTCTTGGGTTTTTTTCTGTTTTAGTCATGTGTTTCTTTTATGTGATTTCCATCTTCGTCGTTTTCATGTTTTTTTAAATTTTTTTTAAAAATATTTTTTTCTTGTTAAATCTGTTGCGTGTTGATTTTTTCCGTCTTTTATGTCTTTTATGTTATTTTCTTCTTGTTCTGTCTTTTATACATATTTTTTAACGTGTCTTACATCGTTTATGTCTTGCTGTTTTTTGCGTCGTTTTCATCTCATTACATTTTTTTTCTTGTTGCATCTTTTGTTTAGTTTTCCTTATGTTGCATTTTCATCTTTTTTTTTTTTTACACAAATTTTCTAACTTGTATTTTCCTTTTGTTTTCTTTTGATCCAATTGTTTTTTTCTTTTAGATCATTTTGTCTCATTGCATCTTTACATCGTTTTCATCCAGTCATGCGTTTGTACCATTTTGTCTTTTTGTGTCATATTCATGATGTAAATTTTTTAAATATTTTGTCTTTTTTTTTGTTTTTGTCTCATTATGTTTTTGCATCTTTTCCCTCACTTTCATCTTTTCTGTCTTTAATGCAAATTTCTAACTTGAGTCTTTTACATTTTTTTTTTGTGTAGTTTTATCTTTTTTCGTCATTTTCTTTCATTTCCCTTTTGCACTGTTTTGCATCATTTTCATCTGTTTATACCATTTTTGTCTTTTTTTCATTAGATTTCAAGTCATATTTTCTTTTTTCTTTTTCATTTTGTTGCACCCTTTTTATCTTTTACATCATTTTCATCCAGTTAATGTTTTGCAGCTTTCATCTCATTGCATCTTTTAAGTGTCTTTTTTTCTTGTATTATTTTTGTCTTTTAAATTGTTTCATCTCCTTCTATTTTTACACATATTTTCAAACTTTAAACTTTACATTCATTCATACATTTTCTCATTGGATTTTTTTTTTAAGTTTTTGTCTTTTATTATTTTTTATTATATGTATGGTTTCATCCATTTCAATCAGTCTGGATGTTGTGAAGACGCACAATGATAGAAAATAAAACTAATGGATAATTCACCTCAGATTATTAAAACTACAGACACAAACAACTGCGTACGTAAGATAAAACATTTAGTGAAAAAGCAGAACATGGATTAACCACTGCCCTCTAGTGGTTGCTTCAATAAAACACGACTGCAGCGAATGTTTGCATTTTAATTAAAAAAAAAAAAAAATCAACAGAATTACAAAACGTCACATCGTGATTCTCAAAAGCATCAATATTTTTTCACATTCTAAAATATCTGATCATTAAAATGTTCAAAGATCATTTATTCAACTTAGCATCGTATTGAAGCAGAAATAATTTTTTTTTTTTTTTAGTTTAGCAGCTCAAAATAACACATTTTTACAGATTTTTGTCTTGTTTTAACAGTGATTCCTGATCACATTGCTGCATCAAATAAATCAATAAATTCATAAAATGGTTAATTTGACAAATTCAGAAACAAAAACTGAGTAAAAATCACAAAATCAACAAAATCTTAGATTATATTATATAATTCACACACAACGCCTCAAATATTCCATTTATTCTGACAGTTTTTAGGTTTTTTCAATAAATATTCAGAGAAATCGTGTAAATGTGTAGAAACAGCTTTTTTCTGTGAATATATAGAAAATATAGAAACCAGATGTTTCAAGAAGATCAGAAACTGTAGCTTGAACCAAAAATGATGAGTTTAAAATTATGTTAAATTCATTTCTGACAGAATTTACATGTGAAAGCTAATCGTTTCACCTTATAATGTATATTTTATTGTTCGTATCTAAACTCCATGGATTAATTTCGACATATTTAATTATAGTGCTCTACTTCTTTTTTTTTTTTTTTTTTTTTTTAAATCTGAGATGATGTTGGACTTTTCATCTTGATTCTTGTGAATTTTTCGATTCAGACAAAACCTGCATCAGTTCAGGTTCGGAAAAAACCCAGTTTGGGTTTTTATCACAGAAAGAAAAGTCACAATGACCTGAAAACAGGTCTTTGTGAAGATAATTATTTACTATGGCAGGGTTTTATAAACATGAGGGGATTAAAAATCACATTTTTATTTATTCACAATATTTGAAGACAAATACATCATAATGTTATATAAATTAATTTATGCATTAATATTTCAAGAAAAAAACATCATTACTGTTGCATTTTTATGAAGTAATATAGCCTAATGTTAAGAAAGGCAACAAGATAATGTATATTTTGATATTGCAGTAATAGTTGTAGTTTTTATCATGAAATTAAATTATAATAAAAGTAGGATTTTTTTATGACAAAAAGGCTGAAGATTTCACAACAGATTTAATTATAAGAACAAGAGAGTTGGATTTTAAGGGGAAATAAACCCTTAATGTTCAGTTATTATGAAGGTTTTTAAAAATTCCAAGTGATGAATGTGTCTCCAGAAGAAAAATAATTTAATAAAAAAATTAATAAAAATAAAAATATTATCAAAATAGTATTATAACAAATAATGTATTGCAGTAAGTTATGCTTTTTATGTGAAAAGGCCCAGAACGATGATATATGTGCATTTTATTATTTGACACTGAATTCATAGTTAAAATATAAAAAAAAAGAAAATCTTAAAAAGGTTTGATATTATGAATGTTTTTTATTTTTGATGAGAGTTCAGTGAAAACACACATAATTCATATCAGTTGGAATATTTCATAATATTTA